>NW_027263614.1:0-141741 GCF_044049455.1 Aspergillus lucknowensis | reverse complement strand
GGGGTTGTTCATACGTTGCGTTCAACCCCTGCCATAGTTCCTGCTGGTCTCGAGACCAAGTTCCGACCACGACGATAGCGACATCGGATTTCTTGGCTGCTTCCACAGCCTCGGCGAAACCGGACTCGTCGTTGCTCCAGCGCTCACAGCCCTGGGCGTAGTGCACGCGGGCTTCCCCGTCGACGGCTGCTTTGATACCATCCAACGGCGTGACACCGCGGTATTGGCTTTGGTAGACGACATAGTCACCGTACTATTCTCGATTAGCTCGGACGTGAGAGGGCCGGTCGGGTGAGATGCGTACGTTCATGAATCCGTGCGCCATAGGCCCAATGACGGCAATGTCGCCCGTCTTCTTCAGCGGGAGGATATTGTCATGGTTCTCTAGCAGAACGATTGATTCTTTATCCAATTGCCGGGCCAATTCAACGGCCTCTTTGCTGTGAATAAGATTTTCCCACTCCTCTTTAGGAGCTGCTGGGTATGGGTTTTCGAATAGACCTGCGACGAACTTGGAGCGCAGGACTCGCGAGACAGCGGTGTCAACAGTCTCAATGTCAAGCTTGCCGCTCTCTAACAACTCAGGGATAGTGCGGAAATTGCTGCCATGATTAGCTATGTTTATCCATCCAGCCCATGAGGGGAACTAACAATGAACCACCACCCATTTCAACATCATTGCCCGCAGGAAGAGCCTGGAGGGTCACAGACTCCGAGTCAATAGGCGAGCTCTCGCAGAGGCGGAATTCGCTGCATATCCGGTCAGTTGCACCAGCATCGCTGATCACGAAGTACTCGTATCCCCATTCTTCCCTCAGTATTTCCGTGAGAAGATGGTAATCGGCGACGGCAGGGACACCATCATATCTAGGAAGAGGCGTCAGGCGATCTCTCGAACTTTTTACCGAAATAGAGCACTTACGAATGGTAGGCGCTCATGATGCTCCACGCGCCAGCGTCGATAATTGCTCGCTTGAACGATGGTAACCAACTGCATGCAAGTCAACACCGCGGCTATTGTTATCCGATTGGCACATACGTTGTTCGTCGATATCTCTCTCCGCCATGGACAGGACCAGTGTTGATCCCCTGTTCAGGCTGGCTAAACCCTGCATAATGTTTGACCTGTGCGGAAACATTACGGCTCTGCAACCCAGTGACATATTGATATCCAATCTCGCCGGCGAGGTAAGGGTCTTCCGAGAATGTCTCCTCCACCTGGAGTCCCCATTAGTTTTGTTGAACTGACTGGCATATCGAGGGAGCGTTCTTACACGACCGAATCTCAACTCACGAGCAAGATCGACAACCGGGGCGAAGAGCTGGTTAATACCGAGAGCAAGGGCCTCTTGACTAATGAGCTGTGCCATTTTGTGGATCAACTATTGCGTACGTTAGATAGTCTGACCAAGCATGACCAATGTCGCAGGAAATTGGTAGGCGCATACCTCCCGGTTAAACGAGCATCCATAAGCAATGGGAGAGTTGTAGATCGTGGCGTTGCCGATCAAAAAACCGTGAATAGCTATAGAGTTGGATACGCATCAGCACATTTCCTTCCTATCATCGCAGTATATACTCATACCTTCGGTCTGGACGAACGCCGGAATGCCCAGAGTTGTGTTTTCCAGCAGGTAGTCCTGCCCTCGCTTGACATTGGTTGCAATCCAGTCCCAAGAAACAGGGTATCCAACTGGGAAAGATCCGGCCGTCAGCAGCACTTTTGTCAAGCCGTCATGATGCAATGGCTCATACCGTAGAACATGCCGGCCTTCTCCCTCATGTTCTCGACTAAACCCGTGTAATTGAACTCCCCTGTGTCCGCATCTGCCCAATTCGTGACATCGCCTGTAATCCCAGTCAGCCACAATCATGAGCAGGATCAGCGCAACGATAATCAACCCGAGCCGGAGTTGAGAAAGAGGAAGCGGAGTTGCAGTTCCTCGCTATCCAGACAAAAACGCACCTTGTATCAACTGAGCCACCTTATCCTCAACCGTCATTCGGCCAAGAAGATCAGAAACACGGTCCTCAATGGGAGCATTCGGATCCTTGTAGAGAGGCGAAGAGTCCCGCGCCGCCGTCAAGCCAGCGCAGACCTGAAGGAGCAACAGCCCCCTCGATACGAGACGTGACAACATCGCTCCTGTTTTGTTGCACGCCACAGCAGCTATTGGCTCTGAGCTTCTCTCGCCCGCTGTCAGGGAAATCAATTCATGCAGAAAACAAAGAGGCTCGCGGACGGGGGACACTGGGCTGATCTTATTCCAAAGGTCCCATCCGCAAAAACGGAGCTCCACGGAATAGTTCGCAAAACCAGGATCGTGAGCTCAGAGCCAAAGGAAAATAGGGAAAAGAAAACGAATCAGAGCTGGGCTTCGGCGTGTGGGGGAGAGCACTTCCATTCTCACGGGAATCGCTCGCCAGAGCGAGCGAACAAACGGCCAAGGCCGGAGAGGAGGAAGATCCAAGCATTCGGAGATGAGTCCGGACCAGGATAGTGAAGACACCGAAAAGCAATTGATCAATGAGAGACGAGGGGCTGATGTGGGCAAGGACTTGAGTGGACGAGAAGGAAACCCCGGCGGAGGAGAGAGGATGGAGATCACGGTTAAAAGCAGGTGCAGGAAATGAGGAGGGGTTCCCAGACTCAGAGAGCATCATGAGCATGAAGAGCGAGCTCCGGATGGCGTAAAGATCTTCCAGGTCAATGTTTTAAGGGTCATGCTAAAAAATACTTTGTCACTTTTTCCACCTATTGAAAGCTCCACGGCAAATAATGTCTCCAAAGACCTGACCGGCACATATTAATGGTAGCCACCAGTCACGAGAGAGCGAAACGAGCTGATGCACATAAATGAAAATGAAGTGAGGGAAGAACCCGTCCATGAGAAAGTGAAGAGGCCATAAAGCAGCCGGGGATTCTCTAATTACAAGGAAATATAGGGGCGAAGAGATTATTCGCAAGGGTATCAACAGACGCCCGCCATGGACCGCAAATATCAACAATGAAGATGGAAAGGAGAGAAATATGTACCTGTAGCCATACAGTTGTAGTACCTTCGAAAACCGTTCTTCATGCATTTGCAGCAGATGCTCCCGGATGATCATCCTGATTTGAAGACCTGTCCACCCCATTCCTTTCGTCAGGCTCCTGCTCGCCATCTTTTCTTTTATGCAGCACGCCTCCCAACCATGGAGCCGATTGACTCCACGAGTCGCTTAGACTGCGCAGCCGTGAGACTGTGCTGAGATCGTCGGATTGGTTGCGAGTTATCTCTTCAGATTCCCCGGGCGTGGAGTACCCTACGCTCACAGGCGCTGTTGCAAGACCATCAGCCGCGTCCGGGGGAGCTGTGACTGTTGAAGCCCGGTGCATTCCATCCCAAGGAGCAATGTCTTGACCCTGAGGAGCATCTCCCTCGCCATTCGGGTTGCGTAAGAAGCCATCGAGAATCGATGTACTCGGGCGCTTCCTCCGTCCACCTTGTCTGCCCGATTTTCGATCCTTCGCCGGGCTCATTTCACCGCGACGTAGCGAGTCCGCAACAACTGCGCTGAACCCTCCTGACAGGGTGGAAAACAGGGGACCAGGGGAGAAGCGTGCAGAAAAGGAGTACCGCGGTTTCCTCGGTGGTGTTTGGGGAACAGTATTATTTCGAGCATTGGGCCGCGTACCGTCCTGCGCTGTTGCTCCATCCGTCTCCGGAGCTGGAGGGAAGCGAAGAAGCACCGTAGAGCTAGCTGCATGGGGCGGAGCCTGTTCCGGTGTGCTTGGTCGGTCAACTGGCTCAGAGCTAGGGGTTTTGGAGCCCTGTTCGGAGGTATCAACCCAGGGATTTCTCAGAAGAGATACGGATCGAGACGAGGCGGAGGAGCCGGGAGAAGGTTCGGAGAGGGAGCCGGCAGCCACAGAGCCAGCGGGCGAGGGGGTTGCGGCGGATAACAGTGCCCGAGGAGTGCTTTGGTTATCATCAAGATCCTCCAGATCCCTACTAAGTAGCGAGCCTGAAGGAGATTGAGGGGCAACGTCCAAAAGATCAGGTGTCTGCGGCCGTGGCATATTCCTCGTTTGAGCATGCTGAGGCGGGGTTAGGTCAACCCTGTCCTGATATCGCTCTCCGCTTAGGAGGCCGATAGCTTCTTCCTCGTCGGTAGAGTAAGAGGATTCATCATCGGCGCGAACTCGCCCACTGGTGATGAAATAAACGCCCAGGAAAGTGAGAAGACAGCCACCCACGAATTTCCCCGCGCGGGCGGCGGTGTAGGACTGGAAGTCTCGGTACAGAACGGCACTTCCAATAATAACTGAGAGGGTGAAAAGGACAAACTGCGTTGGAATCACTTGTGTGGAATCGAATCGCTGGAGAGCTTTGTTGATGTATCGAATTTGCATCAAGGCGCTGAAAACGAGAACAAATGCCAACAAATAGGTAACTGGGAAAGTAATAACATGCCACAGAGTAAATGACAAAAGTGATGAGACACCTTTCGTTGACAGAGCGGTATACCCACCTATGATAAGTTAGCGCCCACCACTGGGTAGAAACTGTCTGGGAGAGCGAATGCCGACATACCAAATAGTCCGACAAGCCCAACATCAATTAGTATCGTCCGTGATCCATACTTGCCACTCGCCCACATCAGAACAACGATGAGGGCAGCAGTGAGACCCAAGTAAAGCTCGAATTCCCACCGAGTAATCATCACCCAGATTTCATGCGGTCCGATCTTCTCTTCGGATGACTTTGCGCTGAGAACAACCACAACCGCGCCGGCAATAGCAACTATGACACCCCAAAAGTCGCGCTTCCGAAACTTTTCTTTGAGCATAAACGGCGCAATAACACAGTTCGAGATCAATGCCACAACTCCTAAAGGCGAAACGATGGACGCCGGAGCAAAGCCATATGCCATGAAATTCCCAGCTTCGCCAAGGGTCATGAGGATTATCCCTGCCCACCAATACGGAGAACGAAGATACGACTTCCGTTTCCTGTGCTGCGTCTGATCTTCAGAACGTATCGTCTGGTCCGATAGGATAGAACCCCGTAGATTGCTTTCTTGGCCAGAGATATCACCTCCAAACCTTCCCGACCGTGATGTCGATTCCTGCCCCACAGTGCTTTGTTCACCATCGTCGACAGCACCATAGGACGCCCCAGATATTTGGCGGCGATGCATGCGCTTCCAATGCAAGTCTTGTTGTAGTTTCTCATGTTCCCACTCCTTCTCTATCCGAATATGGGCGTAGCGTTGAATATTAAGGGCCAAAGAAATTAGCACATTGCCAGCCAGTGCAGTGATGATACCGATTAACGATGACCATTCGTAGGGCTCACTCCCCTCGTCGCCATGGTCGTGTCCGGTGTCCGATGCTAATGTAGGAAAAGAGTACGGAGGTGAAGTTGTGTTCTGAGAGGATATAGGTGTCGGAGCGACTGCGGAAGCGAGCGCGGCGAGCAGGCCAGCTGCTAGAGGATACTGTTGCGTCAAATCCATTAGAGGTCAAAGTCGAGGGATACGAGACAAGATAAGCTAAGCTAGTTCACAGCGAAGGTAGGAGGCAGCCTAGCTTCCGTGACCACCAAGGTGGACCAGGCACGAGGGTCCTCGAACCCTGCGTTGAATTAGGATGTGAACGAGCCCGAGAGGTTCATGCTGGAGCGGGAAAGAACTGCATCGCAGCGCCCCTGAAGATGCCGGAACCTGAGTTGCACTGTTGTCGGTTTGAAAGCGCTGCCTGGAAGGCAAGGATTCCGTTGGCAGGACAAAGATCCTGCGGATTCCCGGGCAGGAAGAGGGGGAGCAACCGATGAGAGACGAGTGGAGGTTGGAACTTGACCGCTGTTGGAGGTGGAGGAGCTCGAGTGCACGTGCGGGCGCCGGCCTCCATCGCGGACGAGGCGCAACCACCAGATCCTGCTGCGGAGTCAATAATATGCAAGTTCGAGGCTCAAATGACTGCAAAACCCCGCGCCGCTGGGTGGTGCTCTCCGATCGCTGTGTCCCATTGGCTCTGTCTCCGGACAAAGAGCGATCCAAGCGACCATTCGACGGGCTGCGCCCAACCAACATCATGAGGCAGGGGTTCCATACATCTGAACAGGCAAGGAGCACCGATGACAGCAAAGATGCTCGCGCATCAGCTTCTCTATGACTCTGCTTGCGGCAAGGACAGTCACTCCAGAAATAAGTTGGAACAACCAACGCAGGGATCTCTCCCAAACACAACATTTCTCTGATATCCCAGGGTGTTTGATAAACAACTTGTATCATTAATAGTAGTCACTAAAGTACATGACAGGCAAGGTGGCCGAGTGGTCTAAGGCGCACGGTTCAGGCTGGACTGATCCAAATCTTCCGTGTCATTTGTTTGGCGTGGGTTCGAATCCCACCCTTGTCAACTTCAATTCTTTTTTTTTTCCGGTTACTTCAACTTCTTTCCGCCACGGAAGAGGAATGTGCTCTATCTAGCAAGCGCTCTCAGAAAATGGAACCCTGGTCATATTTCTTCTCAAGAAGTAGAGTTTGAGTACCCATTACCTCATCCCTCAATCGCCCCATCGTCAACCTTGTCAATTCCTCAAATTTATACTCCGCTGTAACAGAATAAACAACTTATTGTCCAGCCAACGAAAAATTAACTTTACGTCTCAAGAACAACCCCGAGACAAATACAGAGAGACATTCCCAGTTATAATCTATAAAGCCAAAAGAGTCATTTTCATTTCAGCGTCGCGCCCTTTTCTTCTCTGGTTGTGGTTCTTCATCATCACTTAAATCCCGATAGATTGGTGTAGGCTGTGTCTCTTTCCATGCCTTTGTGAATATCGGATCCTTCTGTGCCTTCTCAGCATATTTCAGCAGGGCCTCACGAGGATCCTCGTCGCGCATGGAGCTAAGAGGGATGTTCTCCCGGATATGCCTCTCGTCCGGTTGCGACTTCGCAAATGGCGTCTGCGCAGGGAGGTGAGGTCTTCTGGGGTCCCTCGACCGGCCGGAAGCTGTTAACCCAATGGTAGGGTGCCGAGCAGACCACGTAGATGAACTATAATGTGGGACACCGTTCGATCCGACAACCACTGAGTCTCCCGAGATACCCTGGGAGAGGTTCATAGTAAGGCTCGGGTCGTCGTCGATATGACGACGCTTAGGAGCCTTGGACATGACCAGAGCAGCACCCTTGGTTGAGATGTTAGGGTTATAGAGAACGTGGGTTTCGGCGTTCGCTGATCCAGTAAGGATCTGGTTGAGTTTTTCGTGCCACTGGACTGTGATCAAGGGCGACTCAGGCGTTACTGGAGTGACCAGCTCCGGCTTCAAGGTAGCTGGATTTAAAATATGCAAGTGGCCGGTCTCTGAACCAGTGACAACGTTCGCCGAGGTCGGCGAGAAGATGATGTTCGAGGTCGGAAACCGGGACGAGCTCGATGGATGCGCAACGGTTGTGATCGGCTGCTTGAATTTCCTGGTATCCCACAATTTGATGGTATCATCTCCACCCTTGGTGATGACAAGTCTCCCGTCAGAGCTAACGTCAATACCGCTCGTCCAAGTAACCCGTGTATGGGCATCTCGAACCTCGGCACTAGGCCGAGTATAAGGTCCGTTTCCACCCCACATCAACAAGCTACCGTCAAGCGCCGCAGCAACAAGAACACTGGGGCCGCCCTGTTTCGGAGAGCTCCACGCGACAGCAGTCATTTTGCTCCGACCAGCGGAGCCTGCAGCCCGTGACTTGTGCATAATCACCTCCCTCTGTGATCTTCCAATGTTCGCATCCCATATCCGTACCGTGCTATCCGTTCCCGCGGTTGCGCACAGATTTTCATCTGTCGGAGACCACGCGCCGCTCGTCACCTCTGAGATGTGACCCTTGGTATGGTGAAGATCCCGCAGATACATATCACCCTTCACGAACTCTGTAACCGTTTCACCATCGCGATCAAGTATCCTCGGTTGTGGCGTGGCAGAGACGACGAGAACATAGGCCGGAGAAATGGGATTAAAGGCCGTGTAGTGCACTGCGTGCGTGTCCTGCGCCACAGACTGCTTTTTCGCAGAGGGATCGACGGACTTGAATGAGCGCACGGTCGAAGGTGTCATAGAGGCAAAATCATGAAGTTTTATCGTACAGTCAGTAGAGCCGGTGATTAATCGCGATCCCGAGGGGTCAACAGTAATGGTGGTAACGGCGCGCTCGTGCGTTTTCATGATTAGTTCATGCGATACAGGGAATTCGTCCTCATCGTCGGAGTCCGAGTCCGACTCGGAGCCATCTGAGCCATCTGAGTCGTCTGAACCATTGTTTCTGTTTCCATTCTGTGCCTGAGGTCCCACGTCGTCATCAGAATCAGATTCCGCGCCGCCGTCTCCGTCACCAATCAACTTCTTCTCGTCGCGGCTCTCAGGATTGGAAGGGCGTTTCGTGAGGTCGATCTGGGCGTTGACATTCGCCTTCTTCTCCTGCTTCCCAAAGCTTGAAGGGAAGAACTGCTTGAAAGCTTCTTCATCGAAACCGTCCATTGTAATCGAGTTTTAACCGAAGTGCTGCTTCTGAACGGCTCTGACAATGCCTTCAGCGGCGAAGAAAGTTTGTAAAGTTTATGATGTTTGCAGTGTTTGAGTGTTTGTCTTTATCTTATCAGGCCCCAGACCGAGGCACCGCTGCCTGTGGAACAGAGCAGCGCCCCAGTGCAGAAGCAGAAAATCCATAAAATATTTTATTGGGGATCAAGAATGGTAAAATTTCTGGAGTGACTTCAAGCCGCACGGCAATCGGCTTGGGATCTTTTCTGGGTTGCCTTGACGAGAGATACATATATATATCTGTGCTCCACGGATACAGCAACAGCAGACGAACGTAAACTTGCGGCCTTCGTTTAGGATTAGGTCAAACAAGGTTGACTTCTTTGCTTGATGCGTTGCCGCAGTCCAAAATCACTCATTCAGTTCCAGGATTCCCTCCTTCCAGAAACTTGAAAAACGTAAGCAAATTCCCATCCGGATCCTTGAGTGCAAACTGGCGAAACCCCCACGGCTTATCCTCAACCTCTTCGGCAATCTGCACACCAGCCTGATCTTTCAAATAGACATAGTATTCATCAAACTCAGTAGTTCCCAGAGCAATCATCGCCTCCGACGCCTTAAAGCTCTCGGGAGTATCGGCTTTGGAGAAGTAGAAATTGGCGTCCGCCTTTTTGCCGATGAACATGGAACAGAAGTAGAGCGCCTCGGAGTCCGGTTCGTCCTCCTCGGGTTTGATGCTGGCGAGCTCGAAGCCGAGCTTTTTGGTGTAGAAGTCGATTGTGATGGGGATTGAGCGGGATTCGAATACCGGAATAACTTTCCATGCTGAGTTTACTAGTCGAGAGACCATGATGAGTCGGGGATGCTGAACAGGCTTGATCGAAATTGAGAGTGTTGCGGGTTTTGGGACGAGAAGAGACTTGCGCTGGGCTCTGTTATGGAGGACCAAATGAAGGCACACGTGTAGGTGGGAACCTTGGAAGAGAGGAGAGAAGACCTTGCTGGGAAGAACTGTTCAACAAGAAAATCAATGATTCTGCTATCAATACGAGCCAACAGGGATGTCGAAGGGCGCGAAACTTCAGGCACCAGCTGACCCGCAACAGAAGGCAGCAGACATCGAGCATGGACCACTCGCAGGTGAATTGTCGGCTTCCCTGAATCTCGAAATAACCTCGTGGAAATCTTGATATCTACGAGTATTGTTCGGCGGGGACAGTATTACCGGCTTCTTATCTCTGAAATCATTCTAACGGCGCAACAATGGAAGCTCATCATGCTATTTACGACACCTGTGTCGACAGCATGTCGTACTCTCATTACGTGGATAGGCGGACAACATAATTGCTGATATGGATAGGAACCGAGAAATCCGCATAGTCAATGGCTAAATAGTATGGACTTGTCAGGATTAGAATACACTAGCTTTGTGGTATGATGAAATCGGCGGGAAGAGGGCGCGACACAATAACCACGTGCATCTACAAGTACAGTCCCTCCACAGGACCACCGTCCTGCTTTGTCTTCATGATCCGTTCACGAGCGGCGCGGAAATCGTCCATCTGGACCCTCATACGGCGTTCCCTAAGTGCCATCAAGCCAGCTTCCGTGCAAATGGCGCGGATATCCGCACCCGAGAGATCGTCCTTCTGGTTGACAAACTCGTCGAGGTCGACATCGTCTCCAAGAGACATCTTCGAGGTATGGAGGGTAAAAATCTTCTTCTTGGTGTTTTCTGCATTTTATTAGTATGAAGCTTCTATCTGTATCAATGGCTTAACTCACGATCTGGACTCTCGAAAAGAATCTTGCGGTCAATACGTCCCGGACGAATCAAAGCTGGGTCGAGTGTTTCGATTTTGTTGGTAGCCATAAGAACCTTGACGTCGCCCCGGTCATCGAATCCATCGAGCTGGTTAAGGAGCTCAAGCATGGTCCGCTGAATCTCTCGTTCACCCCCGGAAGTCGAATCATAACGCTTCGTACCAATCGCATCAATTTCATCGATGAAGACAATAGACGGCGCGTGTTCTGCTGCCACTTGGAAAATCTGCCGCACCAGGCGTGGACCGTCTCCAAGATACTTCTGAATCAGCTCACTTCCCACGATGCGCAGGAAAGTTGCGCTCGTCTGGTTAGCGACTGCCTTGGCAAGTAGAGTCTTTCCGGTTCCTGGAGCCCCGTAGAGGATGACACCCTTCGGCGGTTTAATACCCATCTCCTCGTATAGCTCCGGGTGAAGCAGAGGCAGCTCAACTGATTCTCGAACTTCCTGAATCTGAGATTCAAGACCACCAATATCCGCGTAGGATTCGGTTGGCGCTTTGTCAAGCTTCATTACTGAGACCAGCGGATCCGACTCTTCCGTCAGCACACCGACCACCGAAACCGATTTGTGGTGCAGGAGAATGCTAGCACCAGGCTCAAGGAGGTCTTTATCAACAAATGACATGATGGACACGTAGTATTCTGGCCCTGTAGCGCTCGAGACAATCGCGTGGTCATCGTCAATCAACTCCTCCAAGTTGCCAACACCCATGGGACTTCCTCTCATATCATCGACTCGGCTACGCTCATCCGCATTCCTGTCCGTGATGTCGACGTCACCACGGGCAGCGGTATCTTGAGAACTCTGTGCCTTGGACTTGCGCACCCGCTCCATGTTCTCCACGTATTCTTCCTCGAGCAGCAGGTGGTCGTGAACACGCTGCATTCGAAGATATCTTAATTTACACCGTGACGTCGGATAAATATCTGGGAGTTTCGACGCGGTGCTTGGGCCGGCGGCCTTGCGCTTCTTGCGTCCGATGCGAGTGGTGGGAGGGGGAGGCGGCTCATACTTCGGCTTGTCCTTCTAGAACCGGGTGTCAGTAATGGCCACGAGTGTCATCTGGCTGGGAAGTATCTACCTTCTTATCTTTGTCGTCCTTTCCGTCTCCTCCGGGACCTCCGCCGATGTTGGACTGTTGGTTACCCTATTTATTTCAGGCCTGTCAGACGGGAGCGACGTTGTGAGAAAAAAGATGTGACAAACCATAGTCAGCGAGGTATGTTTGACAAACTTCTATCAAGAAGCAGGATTGCAGTAGAGAGGTTGGATGCAAGGGAAAAGGGAAAAGGGAAAGGATAAGGCGCGGAAAGAGAGCAAGGAGATTGGGGAGCTTTCGAGAGCTTGCTTCAGGTCAGGCTGGAAGCTGCTGTCACAATCCGCTCGGTCAGGTCTTGGCATTGATTACGTGTGGTGGACTGTCCACGTGACTCTGTTTTGTGTATGAAATGTGCCGAGTGGCTTGGAAACCAACAGAATCGAGCAAGGTTTAGGTACCTATTATTTGATTAGGCATTTGTACAAGTGCGAGCTAGCTGTTTTGTGGGTGAAGTTGAGGGAGTTGTCAAGTCTCGTTGGGCCACTGATTGAAGAGACATGCCCAGCCTGTGAAAGGGCCTCTTCTCGGAGTAAATGGTGTTGTGGTGCCCGTGTTGGCTCAGGCTTGTCTGCTCGGAAAAGAAAGGAAAGACGCAACTTCGGTGACCAACTTCTTCTTCACCATCATCCGCCATCTTTCTTGTCCCCATCACTCCACACTATTTCTACCTAATCGACGCATCAAGACAGACAGATAGTTTCTTAGTTTTTACTGGTCGACATTCGTGCCCCATCCACCGGCCCCTCAATTTCCCCTCCCACTCTGCGTGAGGCTCTGTCGCAACCCAAGGCTCCCAGTCATATCTCCGACGCAGCTTTCCACGTCATCCACCTCTGTGACTCGATTTATTCCAGGTGATTTCCTGTCGTCCACTATCCCAACGTTGGGGATTGTTCGTTCTTCTCTCAGGGCTAACCAGAGTGCCGCCGACATAAAGCCCTGCTTCCTCGCTATTTCTGAGGCTCCTGAATCGCAAGGTCGTCCTGCATAATTAGTAACCATGGCGTCGAACCGAACCCGCCGTATCGCGAAGGAGATCGCCGATATTCGTGCGGATTCGCACTCCCAGATCACTGCGGAGCCGATAGGTGATGAGGATGATATCACACAGCTTCTAGGCTCCTTTCCAGGGCCGCCTGGCACTGCGTATGAGGGTGGCACATTCAAGGTCGATATCAAAATCCCCACCGAATACCCATTTCGACCGCCTGTCATGAAGTTCGTGACCAAAGTCTGGCACCCGAACGTCAGTAGTCAAACGGTGAGTCCGTCGGCCCCAACTCGAGTCTGCGCTATACTCATCGCTGAAACAACTAGGGTGCCATCTGCCTTGATACCCTATCGTCCGCCTGGTCTCCTATTCTTACCATCAAAGCCGCCCTTCTCTCGTTGCAGTCGCTGCTCAGCACTCCGGAGCCTAAAGACCCCCAAGACGCCGAAGTTGCCGGTATGCTACTTCGGAACCCAAAGGAGTTCGAGCGGGTGGCACGGGAATGGTCTACAAAATTTGCGGGGGCTCCTCGGCGGCTTGCTGGAGAAGGCAGCGGTGGCGCGACAGCGGAGTCACTCCGCCTGTTGGAGCAAAAGGAGAAGGAAGATCGGGAGAGGGAGGATCTCTCGAAGTATGGCTCTGATTTTCCACCGAGATGGCCTTTGGCTTACACATATTGACAGATACGATGGGTATAATAAACAAATGATCGACAGGTTTTGTGCCATGGGCTTTGACCTGGATCAGGTCGTGGCTGCCTTCAACTACTACGGTATTGACCGGAATGGCGGCGAAGACTATGAGTTAGAGGAGGCTTATATGGGCGATGTTACCGCACGACTCCTCGGCGAGCCGTAAGGTGTTGTGACTTTCAGGGAGTTTTTTTAGGACAGGTGGACTTGATGATGAGCACGGTGCCTGGCGAATTCTTGATATATTTTCTTGCCCTCTTTTCAGGCTTTGGGGCGTTCAGCCAAAGATAATGCCGTCATGACTGGTTAACTGCATACATTGCGATTTTGCATTTTATGGCCTGAGGTTGTCCCGCTTGATTAATCGTATCCCTACTCTATATCAACGCCTAACTTGATGAACTATTGCTACCGTCTGATCTCCTGGAAATTGGCAGGTCTGAAGCAAAAAACAAGAGGACTGGGTCCCTGTCGAGCTGGAGCGCTGGCGGGATTACCGCATTGGGCTCCGTATCGATAAGCACGTGGATCCGCCGAAAGCTCCCAACTTTTACCTCAACTCTCTTTGACATCCGCAACAACAGTCCCTGTCATGGATTGATGAGACGGTCGATACTCGGATAGCGAGTACCGTCTTTAGATTTTCCTGATCTTACATAACTACGACTCGCAGCTCCTGCAATAGTAGCGACTAAACCCCAATTCTCACTTTCCGATCGCCATGATCGAAGACGATTTCTATCGCACCTCCTCGCAGTTCCGCCTGTGGTCCTTCACGGAGGATTCTCTGCGGTCACTACGGCGGAATACAAATACCCTTGCGAGTGATCGCGTGCGGGATGCCCTGCGCCGGGCGCGTGAGGCGCGAAAATCAGCCAGCTCCTCTGCGGTTGGCACTCCCAATCCGAACGCGAGCGATGCGGACAGCAAAACCGGGGATGAGAAGGATATTGAATGTCTGACGCCGGAGGAAGAACAGGACTTGGTGCGGTATTTCTGTGAGCAGATTGTGCAGCTGGGGGAGAGCTATAAACCCCCGCTACCGACAATAGTGAGGGTATGAAAACCTTGCAAAACGCGAGAGGGATGCCTTCTAACGGCGATATTCATATACAGGCCACCGCTATCCAGTACCTTCGCCGCTTCTACCTCACCAACTCACCCATGACCTACCATCCCAAAACTATCATGCCATGCGTCCTCTTCATCGCCACCAAAACCGACAACTACTACATGTCGCTCCGACAGTTCGCCAATGGAGTCCCCGGCGACACCTCAGCAGAAGATATCATTGCCCCAGAATTCCTTGTCATGCAAAGCCTCCGTTTCACCTTTGACGTCCGACACCCCTTCCGCGGCCTCGAGGGCGGAATCATGGAGCTCAACGCCATCTCCCAAGGCCTTGGCCAACCAGCACCTCATAACCTCCAACAAACATCCGACGACCTCCGCCGCGCCATGCTGTCTCTTCCTCTACCGCCTAATACCTCGTCATCCTCAATATCGGACCGCCTGGCGCGAGCCCACCACAATGCACGCGAGATCCTCAAATCCGCCGCCCAAATGACAGACGCCTACTTCTTCTACACCCCCGCTCAAATATGGCTCTCCGCCCTCCTCCTCGCAGACCGCCCGCTCGCCGAATTCTACCTTGATACCAAACTTGGCGGTGCCGGCCCAGACCCTACCCACCCGCTCACCCAACTCCACGCCAAACTCCTCACAACCCTCCATAACTGCTCCACCCTCCTCCAATCCTACAAACCTCTCGCCTCAGACCCAGACCAGAAGAAGGCCATGCGCCGCATCGGGAAAAAACTCTACCACTGCCAGAACCCAGAGAAGGTTAACAACCTGGCTGGCCAGAAGCGGATCCCCGCAGCCGCAGCGGCGACTGCAGCGACAGCATCCGCAAATGACCACGACCACGCGACGCCAGAAAGCGAGATGGAGCAGATCGCCAAGAAGCGCAAAGTCGAGGGCGACGCGAGGCGGAAAGACGATATCTTCGGTGGAGAGTTGGTCATGGAGAGGACGAGGGAGAGGCAGGGCTCATAACAGTACCATGGCCTGAGCTGGGATGCAATGCGACCGAGCTAGCGTGCGTTTATAGATGTACTAAAATTTCTGGAACGGATTGGTAATATATCGGCATACTGCATTATTGTCCAGATTGGACCTTAGGTGCAGGGATCTGTGGTGTTTCTGTCCTGCGAGAAGTGAAGAGGCCGGGATCTTGGATTTGTGGGATATAGTAGGGGGATACCTAGGTAGTCAAGGGGAGTATGAATGGAAAATCTACATTATGTTATGGTTTTCAAGTTGAGCAAGCAGGCTGTAGAGGAGTACAGATAACTCAGATACTCGTGATTTGCAGAGTTCCTCAACCCCAACTCAACCAAACACTCTACTTTGTGACGGCGCATGGAAATAACGAAGGAGTCATATTCCTCATCTCATTCATTAAAACCCCATACCTGGAGTAAGAAGCTACCACATCTATAGTTAAAGACCACAGCACGACAACCGAAGCAGTCAAGTCACATCAACCCTCCAATGCCGAAGTCTAGATAATGGGGGAGGGGGATGAGGTATGATATGATATGATAGAAGCAGGCCATCTAAACAAACCCAATAGGAAACGGAATCGAGATAAGAGAGAAGCGAGAAATGGATATGGAATATCTCCAGAAGTATCAAAGCAAAAAAAGGTTGGGAGGGACGGTCATTCTATCCTCCTCCCCCTTCCCGGAAGTCATCCATCTGGGACGGTTCGTCACTCCCGAGATAAGACTGACTTCCTTGGACTCAAGATGGAACGTTTAATGAAAATAAAGAAAATAACTTTTTCCTTTTTTCCCGCAATTTATTTGCGTCGTCATCTCTAGCATGCCAGTCGTAAAAGAGAAAAAAGGAGGCCGCGGCTCTGCGAGAATTACGTTGTTTCATTGGTTGAAGAACGCGGCTCGGTTGGCAAATAGCTTAGACAGCACCCTCGGAAATCATCTTCTTGCGGAGGTGGTCCTTGTATTCACCGATTGTGCCATCCCAGCGGTGGACGGTCTTGTGCTCGCAGACCATGATGTCCTTGGCGATCTTGTCGAGGAGTCGGAAATCGTGAGACACGACGACAACACCACCGCTGAAGGCGTTGATGGCATCGGCCAAACTGTCGATTGTGGGGATATCGAGACCGTTAGTCGGCTCGTCGAGGAGGATCATGTTGGGAGCTTCGATCGCGAGAAGGGCGAACACGATACGGCTCTTTTGACCTTCGGATAGCGTTCCCATCAGGGCGGTCTGGGCTTCACCGGAGAGACCGTAGCGGCCGAGCTGTTGACGCCAGTACTGGAAGTCTTGGCTCTGCTCGGGGAACTTGTCGCGGACAAACTCGAGGGCAGACTTGGTCAAGTCGAGCTGTTCCGCGGAGTGTTGGCTGTACATTCCGAGCTTCAGGTGAGTATGGCGGCTGACACGACCACCGATGGGGGAGAGCTTTCCAGTCATGAGGCGCAGAAGGGTCGACTTGCCGACACCATTAGGACCGACGAGTGCGGTTCGAGAATCCATGTCGACACCAAAGTCAAGGTGTTCGTAGAGAGTATCTTTCCAGTCACCGGAGTACGAGAATGAGATGTCATCGAAGGACAGGACGGGAGGAGGGAGCTTCTCGACGTCTGCGAAGCGGAAGCTGAAAACTCGGTCCGGAATGACAGGCTGGATGAAGCCGTCTGCCTCCATCTTGTCTAAAATCTTTTGACGAGACTTAGCCTGTCGCACCAAGTTGGCATAGGTACCAGCGGAAGCAATGAATTTCTTGATGTGGGCAATTTCTTCCTGCTGCTTGTTGTACGCCTTCATCTGGTTGGTCTCCTGTTCAGCGCGGGTCTTGTGGTAAGAGTCGTAGTTACCACCGTAGTACAGCAGCTGCTTCATACGCATGTCGAGCATGTTTGTGCAGACACCGTTCAAGAAATCTTGAGAGTGAGAAACCAAGACCAGGGTGCGCTCCCACTTCTTCAGGTATTCTTCCAACCACACGCAAGCTTCGAGATCCAAGTGTGCAGTGGGGTCGTCAAGAAGAAGTAAGGAAGGCTTGACGAACAGAGCCTTGGCGAGAGCAACACGCATACGCCAACCACCAGACATGTCCTTGGTCTTCTTGTGAATTGTCGTCTTGTTGAATCCAAGACCGGTCAAAATCAGGGAGGCGCGGGTGTGGAATGTGGAGGGGTCCATTTTGTCCATACGCTGGCCAATGTTAGCGGGGTCATTACAAAAAAACATGTAGCGACGACGTACATCGTACAGATCCTCAAGGATCGGACTATCGGGGCCTTCCTTCTCCAAGATCTCTTCCGCTTGCTTCTCCATACGGTCAAGCTGGTTCTGTGCCTCATTGACAACCCACTCGAGCGCACCCGAGTCGCTAGGAGGGGCACCCTCGTTCAGCAGATAGATATCAATGTGCTCGGGGATAGGGAATTCGCGGGCGTCGATAGACTTCAGCAGCGTGGACTTTCCGCAGCCGTTCTCACCGAGGAGGCCATATCGGCGACCGAAGTTAAGTTCGAGGGTGGAGTCGGTGATGAGGACCTTGCCGTGGAACACAAGGGAGGCGGAGGTGATCTTGACATCGCGAGAGGAGGACATGGACGAGAGGACACCCGTGGTGACACGATCCGACAGACCGTGCTTGTCCATCTGTGCTGTGAGCTTCTCGACTTCCTTCATCTTGGCGTCCGTGGTGGCAGGCTGGTCCTCAGCACCGGTGCCATCGGAGTCGACAGGCGTCTCGACGTCCTTCTTTGACTTTCCGAGCTTCTTTTTGCCTTCGCCATCGGCGGCACGCTTGGCCATCCGGGCGGCTTTGGAGGCGGAGACCATCTTGTCTGAGCGGTGTTGTAGAAAGGGGAAGAGGCGAGAGAGGTGACGAGGGGGAAAGGCTTGAACGTAAAGCCCGCGTGAAGACGAGGTGAAGGAGGGAAAAAATGAGAGGAGGTGGATCAGGAAGTAAAAATAGCGGGGGGGCGAGAAGGTTCCTGGTACTTGGGTGGGGGAGGAGGCTGCTCCAAGCCCTTATCGATAGACTCAACACAGCCAAACGCAGTAAAGGCAGGCTGAGAAGGAAGAAGGGAGGCGATACTTGAAAGAAAGGACAAGTATCGAGGCGAGGGTGGGGGATGATGACGCCTTTGAAGATAGACGAAAGGAGAGAATCAGAGATTGCAGCGATTATTGTGATTGTGCTTTTTGAGCCTGAAAGACGCGGCCAAAAATTCCTTCGGCGGTGGAGCGCCAAGCGCGACTGCGATTGGCTGATCTACGTCATTCGAGGGGCCTGGTGGGCGGCGGGCCCGGGCGGGCGTGGCGCGGCTTTTCCCGATTTGGGCATCTAAGTCACATGATTGACAAGATATCAAGGCATGACTAATCACCGCCTTTCTCATTGTTCAAGCTCAAGAGAAACAAACTACTGGATTGAAGAGCAAATTTCTTTTTATGGATGCCTCGTAAGTATATATAGATCTATTGCTGCATGCGCTCACAGATCTTCTCTAAGACTTCCTTCTCCTCCGCCTCGAGCCACAAGTTATCTGGTACATGAACCCTGCCATCTCGAATGACGACCTCCATGGGTTCCGTGAAGCCAGACTCAGCGGAGCCCGAGTCGCTCTCCTGCTTGATCTCCGGCGCGCTCTCCGCGTCCTGCGGCTGTGGCTTCGGCTTCGCAAGGGGATGCGGTGTCCACCAATATACTGGGAACCGACGCTGAATGTTATTGAGCAACAAAGCCACCGATAGCATGAGTGAAACGCCCAGTATCATGATGGGAATCAGCCACCAGCCGACCTCCTGGAGCTCAGTCGCGGCAAGGAGAGCTGTTGCTCCCGCGGGTGGGTGGACCGTGCCCGTAAGGACCATCATCATCGTTGCTACGGCACATGCAAGTGCCCCGGCGAGTTCGGGCTTGGAGTGAGCACTCGGATTCAAGGCGAAGAGCTTTGCAATGACGATTCCGATAAGGCTTGCGATACACTGGCTGAAAAACGCGTTTCGCGGCTGAGCGAAGGGTGACTCAATGGCGCAGAATTCTAGGACTGCAGCCGCACCCTGCGTGGCATTAGTATGGTAAACATCAATTAGTCAATGGGTTAGGTATACGCACGAAACTACCAACAATGATCGGTGCATTGTGGTTTCGAAATTCAGGAACGTGCAGTGAAACCTCGGAGATGATGAGCACCCCGCAGAAAACTCCAGTTAAAGCCCAAAACGCAATGACGATATTCCCAACTGCCCTCGACGGGTGTTCCTCTCTATATCCAAAGAAATGAGAGACAGGGCGTGGCAGCAAGTGCCAGGGTGGAGGAGGGAGAAACGGGTTCAGGACGGCATCAATGTCGAAATGCCAACGAGAGAAGTCGATGCTATGTCGGCGTCGGTGTTGGTGCACGGAAGACCGTGAGGAATGCTCAGGCGCGCCACGAGTTGCCGTCATGTCTGCCACACCTTATTCTGACTCAAAACTGCATGGAGGACTTTCGCTCCTTGCGAATGGTATTGGCGGAGCAAGTTCGCCGGAAAGCCCACTGCCGATATACTCGATGCTCTCAAGGTGTCGCTAAAATTCTCAACACAGTTCTGATCTCAGAGGCTTGCAAGGCAAAAAATGTCATGAAAACAGGGAGAACCAGCTGCCCAAATACCATTCCCAGCGGTGGAGCAAGGGAGGGAGGGACGGTGTCTCGTCAATATATACCCCGGAGTATGGGGCCAAGCCTTGGTTTAGCCCAGAAAACAAAGGCCACGGCCAGCGAAGGGGTCTCCAACAGCGTCACCTTCGACGAATCTCACGTCTGCCGCCAGGTCATCTGGGCCTCGAAAGAGTGAAGAAGACATGAGCCAGGCCGCATTTGGAGGGCTGGCGAGCGGGCAGGCATAATTGTCAAAAGGCGTATCTCCGCGGAGGCCACCTTTTTCTTCGAGTTTTGCCGTGAGGAGAGCAGGAGCAGTTTCAGTCTTCGGACATGTTGGAAGGGCGAAAGACGCTCGGTTGCGATGATGAAGCACGCTTCCTTCCTGGTTCTTCCACTCATATAGTTTGGGTTGAGTAACAGAAACTCCGGTTCGGGTTTAGCGTGTACTAGGTCGGCTGCGTCGGACTGGGGATCCTTGTAAGTTATGTATTATATTACGATGAGGTCACTGGCATGTAGTACCTAGCATTTTTTGGTATCCTCTGCCGATGGCGAGATGGAGTATGATATGCTGGATTGAGATTGTCATTAGATTTTGACTTCCGTGAGACTATATCTGTGTAGCAGCCGCGTGAAGCCGTTCATTTGACTGCGCCTGGAGCCGGTCGAAGAAGTGGTCCAGAGACCGAAGAATCCCGAGTCAATCCCGAGTAAACCCCGGCTACAACAGCAAGCACGATTATAGTTATTATCGAGGTGGGTGATGGTATTTCGAAAGTACGTGCAGCTCAGAAATCCAACGTCTTGCCAAGCTTAGAGCTCTCCTGCGCCAGCTCGATCAGCCGGATCAGTTCCGCTGCCTCTGCCGCGCTGGCAGGGAGCTCGCCTTCTCCTGATAGAGCGCGGGCCATCTTCCTATAGTACTCTGACCAGGTGGGTGGTTCCACTGTAGGAGTGACTTCACGGACAGGCTTGCCGTCTTTAAGCGTGGTGAGGGTGCCTACACTCGTCAGTATATGAGTCGAAAGTGGAAGTGCGATATAACATACCGTATCTCTCGCTCGGCTCCCTGCCATAGCCACTATCGCCAGGCATTACGCCGGCCTTGAGTTGATCTTCCTGGCAGTCGAGATGGAACTACAATCGTCAATACCTTCTCAGCACGACAAGTCTGCGGACATACCTTCTTAAAACTCCCCTTCTCCCCCCTAACCCAAAACCTCAACTGCTCCTCCTCGCAACTCACAACCCCAGCCTTCGCCGTAACAAGAATCCCACTCTTATAATGCAGCAACACCGTAAACGAATCTTCATACCCCGAGGTATTAACCTCCCGCTGGCTCCCTACAAACCCGGTAACCCGGTCCGGCCTACCCAGGAGATACACCGCCTGGTCAAGCAGGTGAGACCCGAGATCGTGGATCGCGCTCCCGCCGGGGACGACCTTGTTCTTCCATTTCGAGACGGTGGGCGCAGGTTCCTGCGGGCGGTGGCGGTCGAAGTGGGTTTCGAATTCGACGATGCGGCCTAGGGCGCCGGTTTTGACGAGTTTCGCGAGGGTCACGAAGTCGGCGTCCCAGCGGCGGTCTGCGGGTCGGTATTAGAGGGGATGTTTGTCTTCAGACACGATAGGCACGTACTTTGATAGACGGCGAGATACTTGTTCAGCTTCTTTGCGATTGCGACGAGTTCGTCGGCTTCCTTGGAGGTTGGGGTGAATGGTTTTTCGCAGATAACTGTGATGTTAGTACTTGGCGAGATCTTGTCTAACTACGGGAGGCCCACCATGCTTCCCAGCCTCTAGAGCCAGCTTAGACAGGTAGAAATGTGAATCCGGCGCGGTGGTGATGACCACAACGTCTACCCCCGCATCCTGGACGAGCTCTTCGGCGCTGCGGTACGATTTGATACCGGGGTGGTCCTTCTCGGCGTCGTCGTCGGGTTTAGGAGTTCGCTGGACAACCGCATAAAGTTTGAATTGGGGGACATCCTGGATGAAGGGGATATGAAAGGTTTTGGCGCTGAAGCCATAGCCGACGACTCCGACGTTGAAAGTTTTGGAGGCCATGGTGGGGTAATTAACGATGAGGGGTAACGAAGCGAGGACAGCGAGGGAGGATAACTTCAGGAAGCAGAATTGAATTAATTCAGAGCTATATATGAGGATAGGAACACTTTGCGGAAATAATTTCTAAGCGATCGCCATGCGACGGCACTCCATAGAAAGACAGCTGGTGTCGGGGAAGGTCCTGGCGACGGCAATCTGGTACAGCGGGGCCGGTTTTTGATTTCCGACCGGATGCAGCCCAGACAGCTCATTATTGAACACTATCAACCCTCCTGGACTCCAACACAGCGCGTCACTTCAATCGCATCCTACTGCCGTTAGTATACAGCAGGCTATAGACCCCTCAGACTCACCTTGTACCCCTCTGGCTGCCTCAAGACACTCTCATACACCAGGTTCGGGTTCCCGAGGATCTCAAACTTCGGCGCGCTCTCGTCCCCCATGTACGCATTCACCGTCCTCTCCAGAAACCCCTCCGTCACATACGTCCTGACCGGCCCCTTCGCCGCCTCCTGCCGCTTCTTCTCCACGGAGCTCCTCACGTACTCCAGATACGGCGGATTCCCAGGGTAAATCACATTATCCGCCGCAATGACAGACACACCCGGGACGATGAGCCCCAACTGCTCACACAGCTTCAAATCCGTCGTATAAGCAGGCTTATAGTGGTCGATGAAGAGCAGCTCGATCTCCTTGACTTGCCCGCTTTCGTACAGCTGATTCAGCAAGACGTCGCTCCGCCCAACGAGGATCGTCACGAAATCGCCCAACCCGGCCAACTCAATGAGCTTTCGGGCGATCTCTGCGAACTCCGGGTTCAGCTCGAGACTCAAGTAGCGTTTCCCGCCGGCGCGGCGCACGGCGTCCCCGTAGAGAATGGCAGAGTAACCCACGTAGCAGCCGAGTTCGATCATGGTTTGCGGTCTGTATTTGGTGATGAGGTCGGTGACGATGGGGCCCTTTTCCGGGCCGACGGTCATGAAGGAGTAAGTTTCGGAGAATTTGTCGATCAGGTCGACGACTTTTTGGGGGTTGTTGCGGATTGAGTCGAGGTCGGGTTGGCTGAAGATGAACTCGAGGAGTTTCTGTTCTTTGCCTTGCTCGCGCTGGGATTGTTAGTCTTGCACACTTGCTGGATGGGGACATACAGAGCGCGCAGAGGTAGATTGATTCTGTTTTCCTGCCATTGCGATGGTCCGAGATTGAATCCGCAATGCTCTTGAAAGTGATGCGCTGTGCTTGCAGTATACGTACCGGGGACCCTCAATCTGATTTATATTCTCGCACCACCAAAGACCGCGGGCGATCCGGCAATACCAGCCGACGTCTTCATCCGACTGGCATCTCCGTCTCCCCTCACATAGAACTCCGAAGCACTTCCTCAATTCGACGCCGATTGGCCCGGTGGCGTGTCGCGTTGCGCCATCGTCCGCATTCTTGTTGGATCAGGTACGTATCCCCGACTCTCGGACTTAGCAGCGATGGCCAAAGGAGGAATATTGTCCGAGTCGGAGATAGCCGCGCCTGTTTTTGTTTTATTTTGTGACTCATCGCGATGCGACCCTGCATTCGAAGAAGCCTTTTCGGCTGGCTTGTGGCCTTTTCGAGAGCCGAATAAGCGGCTCGTTGCGGTTGACCCCCAGATGCAGGGAGTTTTTCGAAAACCAACAAGACTAAAGGGAAAGCATCACACCTGCAATTAATAAATCGGTAATCCAATAGCGTACGATACATGGGAAAATTGTTTGATGTCCCAAAAGCAGGTGAGATGGTTTGAAATCTGATAAGATTATCTGATCGTTCCTGGTGGTGCGTGCGCCTCGGGGTTAGTATCATACACTCATGGGCCCCCGTCTTGTGAGCCCTAAATCAGTACACATCGGCCTCTTTCTGATATTCAGCAGGCCTGATAATCTTGGCTCGGGTGTGATTACTACCCTGGAACACGATACAGCAATTATCATTAACATCGTATGGAGAGTTTCAACGATTCATACTTGACACTCGAGGTATCGCACAGGGAATGCAAAATGTGTAATTTAGCAGTGAAGGACTTTCGAACCTCAGGCCCTAGACGCCTGCCGTAGTCCGTTCGAGACCCGACAGCCCTCTGCATCCTTGATACGGTACCTCGCTGACAATTCTCCCGAGGATCGGTTCAATCAGGCCAAGGAGGCAGACGGTCCCCGCATTTCCCCACGAACCAGGAGCAGCGGCTGTGGTCGTCGAGCTGGAGGTGGTTTCCGAGCTGCTCGCGAAGGAAACATGGAGTGCGGACAGCTCATTCGTGCGAAAATTCGCTTGGAGACCCGGTGAATTTCAATGGGGATTGACGTCGTGGTTGGGATGGGAAAAGCTCCGAGCTCGAGTATTTGTATTTATGCCAGTGCTCGTCGTGACTTTGATGGACAGGCATTCATTATTGCAGATATAGTGGCGATGTATATCCCTCGCATTCTTGCCCTGCTTACTGCTACATTAACCGGTGTCTCAGCTGGGTGGCCTCCCCAGCGAGAAACATGCGTTATCCCAGCCTCTGGAACGAACGAGACCGACGACGCGCCGGCAATCATCCACGCCTTCAGGCGCTGCGGCCGCCACGGGAGAATCGTCTTCAAGCCGACGACATACTACGTCAATTCCGTCCTCAACATGACCTGGCTCGAGGACGTCGACATTGACCTGAAAGGGACTCTCTTGGTTCGTCTCCTCGATCCAAGTAGCGGGAGGGTTGGAACTAACTTGATGGATTGCCTGGTTGCTCTCATCTAGTGGAGCGCCGACATCCCCTACTGGCTGAACAACTCGCTCGACGTCGGATACCAGAATCAGTCGACGGCGTGGGTCCTCGGCGGGAACGATGTGCGTATTAACGGGCATGGCGTGGGCACGCTTGATGGGAACGGCGACTACTGGTACGAGTGGATCCAGGAGCAGGAGAATACGTCGAATTACCCTGGGAGGCCGATTGCGTTGACGCTGAGCGGGCTGACGAATTCGGTTGTGCGGGGGGTTAACTTTTTGCGGAGTCAGATGTGGTATGACCTGGTGAAAGGTGGATTGAATGAAGGTGCTAGGAAGGAGCTCATAATGCTAGGACGCTTGCTATCATCTACTCGCATCACGTCGAGTTCGACAACATCCTCGTGAACAACACCGGAAATCGGGTCGATAGCTGTACGTCGGTGACCTGCACCTGTTATGGCTGGTTGTCTAACTGGAATAGCAAACACCGATGGCGCAGACACGATCCGCTCGTCCCATATCACCTTCAACTACCTGACCGTGTACAACGGCGACGACAGCATCTCCTTCAAGGCCAACAGCACGGACATCACACTGAGAAACTCGCACTTCTACAACGGCCTCGGCATCGCGATTGGCAGTATCGGGCAGTACAAGGACCAGTACGAAACCGTGGAGCGGATTAGGGTTGATAATGTCAAGTTTAACAATACCCTTCACGCGGTGGGACATATTCTGTCATAATAGATGCACAACTGATTGTGAGGACAGGTCTACTACAAAACATGGACCGACGACCAAAACGGATACCCTCCCAACGGCGGCGGCGGCGGACTCGGATGTAAGTCCATCTCATGTCTTTCCTTGTATTCATGAATGCAAGACTCAACTAACCGAAAAGTCGCCTCGGACATGCTCTTCCACAACCTCGAAGCAACCGGCCTCCGCGGCTCCGCCGTCGCAATCTCCCAGTGCACGCGCTTCAGCGGCGCCCCCGGCGAGGGAAACTGCACGAACTCGCAGTTCCAGATCCGGGATATCACGGTTGCCGGGCTGCGGGGCACGACGGAGTCTGGGGGGGTCGCGAGTTTGCAGTGCAGTGCTGTGGCGCCGTGTACGGGTATCGGGCTGTATGGGGTTGATCTGGAATTTTCGAATGGGACAGCGGCGGGGGATTATCTCTGTGGGAATGTTAAGGAACCCCGGGGGTGGGAGTGTACGGGGGATGTGTGTGTTGGGGGGAGTGCGACGGGGGAGTGCTGATTCTGTATCTGATCGGGAGTAGACCTGCACCAGCTGGTTAATTGCATTGACCGTGGCTAAATACAATGCGTCGACACTGTAATAGGCTTAGGTTAGGGTTGGTGTAGTATACATTGTTCTGATCATAAGAACTTTGCCAAGTACATTGACTCCGTATACTTAGTCAACCACTACCTCATCAAACCAGCCAGATCAAAGCCAGATCCTGTTCCCCTTATGCGAGATAAACCCACCACCGTTCTTCTCGACCGTCGCATTCTCAATAAGAGGGAGGACAAGCTTTGCCGACTCTGCCGGTGTCATGGGCCGCTCAAGGTCGGGCGCGTACGTCTTGAACTTGCGCAGCATCTCCGCAATCGCAGCTCCCTGCTCCGGAGTTACTGCCAGAAGTCAGCCTCATAGTCAAAAGACATTCACCTAGATATGGAATTCAAAGGGGAAGGGAGCATACGTTTCTCCGGATCAATGTGCCCGGTATCCACCATCCCGGGACTGATACTCATAAATAGCACCCCCTGCGCCTTATACTGGACGTTGAACTTCGCCACAGCCATGTTCAGGGCGACCTTGCTGATCGCGTAGCACGCCGACGTGGCTATGTCTTCGTTATTCACGAAGTCGATGTCCCCGTGGCCGCTGGAGATGGCGATGGCCTTTTTCAAGGTGCCACGCAGGAGAAGCGGGATGAAGAGGTTAAAGAGGTGGATTTGCGCGACGGCGTTGGTTTTGAATTTTGCGACGAGGTTTTCTTCGAGGACTGTTGGGTTCTCGCCTCTTCACATATATATTAGTTGGGGAACCTTGGAGGGTTAGGAAGGGGAAGCCCTACAGAACGCCAATCGGATCAAAGACATCGTACAAGGATATCCGGGCGGCGTTGGCGATGAGGACGTCCAGGGCGCCGCCTGTGATCTCTGCGGTGTCAGCTGCGGCCGCCTCGAGGGACTTGTAGTCGTCCAGGTCGGCCTGCAGGACGTGGATGTTGGAGCGGCCGGGGAGTTCCTTGGCCACGCGGTCCTCGGTGCCGGGCTTGTTGCGGACGAGGGCGATGACGGTGTTCTGGGGATTGCTGGAGACGTTTTCGAGGAGTCCCCACTGGAGGAGTTAGATACTGGGTATGGAGTGAGTGTTGGGGACATACTCCGATGCCGCGGGAGGCTCCTGTGATAGCGTAGGAAGGCATGCTGCTGGAATGAATGGTGGCTATGGGAGGTGCTGCGCTACTGGCTGAGGAAAGAAGGATTTATATTGCATTTGAAGGTGAGAAGCTTCTGATTTCAAAGCCGATTCCAACTCATCCTGGACCGTGGACTGCCTGCCAGGTGAAGCAGACCTGCTGCCGCTTAGGGCTCATGGCGCGAAGAGTTGCTCGCGGGGACTCCGTGCGGCGGGAATGGAGAGCCATTTCCGTCTCCATCCGTGCGCCTTTTTAAGATCCAGAAGGAACCACTGCGATTGGCCAGACGGTAAGAGGAATCGCCTGGCCTCGCAGCCCTCGACTCGTGTCAGCAGGCGTCAGGCCCGCCATCCAGAGTTATCACCTCGCCCCCAGCTCAAGGGCGACTTTTCGCGATGCGTCACTCCACGCGGTCGGTCGCACACGATGTTGAAACGCTGCGGAACCTGCAAAGGTATCTTCTAGAACCAACCACGCGCCATGGTGCACGCCGCGTGCTGACGAAACAGACCGGCGGATCGTCTGCGATCGCGGGACCCCGACTTGCGGGCAGTGTGCTCGCGCGAACCGCAGCTGTAAGGGCTATGGCCTCCGGCTGTCGTGGCCCAAGGCGAATAACGTCAAGCGGGCTGTCGTTGGAGGGCCTTTGCGCCGGAGTGCTGCTCACCACTTGTCGCGGGTTGCCCTGGTCAATGTATCCGAGGGCGATCTTAGGATGCACTACTATCTCGCAAAGTCGTCGGAGGACGGTACGTCACTCGTCCGTCCGTAAGAGACGGCAGTTAGAGCTAACCTGAGTAGAGTATCGCCCACGGGAGCTCCACGTCGCCATGCCCTTTCGTCTCGTGCAGCTCGACGACACGGAGGGCCAGCTCCTCCAGTACTGTAAGGCCGTGCCAGCGCGATGCAGGCTGCCACACCAGGAAGCTAACGAGGCCACCACTATAGTTGAACGGACTGCGTCGCGCTCGCTGACGATCCTGGGCTACGACCCCCGGCTCGTCGGGGAGATCATCATCCGCATGGCACTCGCCAACGACTCCCCCTCCTCAACAGCAGTCCGGCGCTCCCTCCTCGGCCTCGCCTCCCTGCATCGTCACGGACTGCAGAGCTACGCGATCGAGTTCAAAGTCTCTGCCATCACTGCGCTGAACGCGGCCACGCGAACCAACATCAGCTCTGCGGAGGCACTCCAGCATGTCGCGGCAGGGATGCTCCTGTGCTCGTTCGAGATCCACGAGGCATCGTGCACGTCAGAGGAGTGGCAGTGGTACATCGCGGGGATCAAGCAGGTGCTCAACGCATCAGCCCTGCTGGAGTTCCGACAGGACGTCGTCTTCGGCGCGTTGACCGACTGGGTCTACTACCACGAATCGCTGGGCTGGTTTAGTTCCATGCACTGGCGGCCCGGCCGGAATGCCCTGCGTACTCCGTGCCGGTCGTCGAAGCCCGGCCAGGCTGTCAGTCCCCCTCGTCCCATCCTTCTCTCTCCGCTGGCGACGCTGACGGTTTAGGTCTCGAGAGTGACGCCATCCATCTTCAACCGCCTCCTCTCCCTCCTGGAAGAGGGCTGCTGCCTGGTCTCCGACAAGCCAGACCTGACGTCCCCCGAGGCCCTCAACAGCTACCGAGTTGCCCTCTACGCGCTGAGCTGGAAACTGCGAACATTCCTCCCAGAGACAAAGACAGAGATGGGGGTAGATACAACGCTCGCCCTCTTCCATGCCGCAATCCTCGTCTACCTGAACCGCCGCACCCGACACGCCCTCGAGCCCGCGTCCGAAACAGCCCGACGGATCCAGGGCGCCTTCCAGACGTTCTCGACGCTCGAGAGCTGCGAGCGGCAATTCCCGCTGTTCATCCTCGGGTGCGAGGCCCGGACCGACGAGGCGCGGTGCGTGGTCCTCGAGCTGATCGCGCGCACGGAGAAGGCGGCGTCCTCGCGGTCGCTGTATATCGTGAGGAAACTGATCGAGGCTGTCTGGGTGCAGGACGACCTTGCCGCGGGCGGAGGGGTGGCCGTGGACTACGGGGAGAAGATGAGTGCGGTGATTAGTGTCCCTTGGATCTTGCCGACGTTCGTATAGTGAGCGGAGCGAAGATGGTATCAATTATAGAGGATAATAATAACACTCTATATCTCGAGCTGTCTTTTCCAGCCTCTCGATCGTTGTCCACTTAATGCTCGCACAGATGAAAACCCCCCATTTCAAACTTCGCCCTCGCCCCCTCGGCTTTCATCCCACGCTCCTCCATCAGCTTCTCTCGATACCCCTTCGCCTCGTCCAGTCCCATTGGCTTGAACTCCACATCGCTCATGTTCGTCGTCTGCAGCTCAACCGGCAGCTTCTTCTTCTCCCCCCCGCCCCACTCGGTGCACCAGTCCTCACGCTGCGGGGGTACATTCGCGGTGGAAATCACCCGTCGCGACGGGTCAATCAGGAAGAACGCGAGGATCTTGCGGTGGCCCGGTTTCGTGCGGTCCGCCAACTCAAAGGGCTCGACGCAGTGCTGCAGGGTATTGGGGAAGGAGAGCAGGCGGCCCTGTTGGCATTCCACGCCGCCCAGGAACTGCGTGATGTCGCCGGAGTCGGCGCGGCCGAGGTAGGGCTCGAAGCCGAAGACGCGCAGGAACTGGTGCTCGTTTTGCTTGTAGCGGAGGTCGTCGAAGGCGCGGTCGTCGCCGCGGCAGCGGAAGAACAGCATGTTCGACGTGATGTTTTCGCTGGAGAAGTAGTAGATTGCTGTTGCGCAGATGCGTTCGTTCTACAGGGGTTGTTAGTGGACACATTTATGGAATTGATATGGGTTTGGAATACCAGCTTTCCCTCGATATGCCAGCTGCCGCCCTCGTAGGTCGGCTTCTCCGGCGTCAGCTCGATGTTCGCCAGCTTCACGATGACCTGCAGTCCCTTCTCGGCGTGGTGGGCCTGCAGGTCGGCGACGTGTCGAGGCACAGGGGGCGTGAAGGGAGACGGTTCTGGTTGCTTGAGCTGGAGCGCGTCGCGCCGCCCGCGATGGTTACCCCCCAACCCGGACTCCGGCTCATCGGGGGGGAGATACTCAACTTGTGTATACCGAATCCGACGGGGGACGTCGTCGTCTCGCGTGAGCGTCGCATTCCACAGCGGGATCACCCGTGTCAATATCTCCTCGATGACACCGTACAGCTCGTGGTGCTTCGTCGGGTGCAGGTTATTGATATACGACGCAATCCGGCACCGGGCACCGCCGTCGCCGCCGCCGTTGTCGAACTTGACGTCGCACGGCAGCCACTGGAACCGGTTACTGTAGGGGCTGTGCGTCTGGCGGAAGCCAAGCTTGGGCAGGTCAGGGACCTTCGCGACCTCTCCAAGACCAACGCTGAGGAGACAATCCTCCCTCCCGATCACCCTGTCCCTCAGGACGCGGGTGCGGCCGTAGACGAGCGGGAAGAGAGACGGGTGCACGAGGTCAACGACCTTATCGTCAGAGTCCGGATGGTAGTCCTTGGGCCCCTCGTCTTCGAGCTTCTTGACGAGCTCGCCCAGACGGCGCTGGAGATCCGGGGGGATCGCAGTGTCGGACTTGACGACGCCGGGGTCGTACGACGTCACGATCCCGGTCTTGTTATATTCGGCGGCTTTCCACCGCAGCTCGGCGATCATGTAGTCCATAATCAGGTCCGTGACGTCGTCGTCGTTGACGAGCTCATCCCGCCAGTTGGCGACGATCTCCTCGTTGAAGACCTTCTCCGTCCATTTGGGCTTGTTCGTGAGGCTCTCCATGATCTGCATCATGACTATCTCGCGGAGGGTGAATGTGTACCTGTCCGTATTAGCTGCGGCACTACAGTCTGGGTAGGGGGACGGAATACCCAACATAGCCGCGAAGGATATCCTTCCCATCGAGGGCGTTCGCGTAGACGAACTCGCCTGGGCATCTCTAGATGTTGGTCAGAGTTGGAGCAGCGCGTGACGGGGAAGGTGTGTACCTTCGGATGGAAGTTCAGGGGCAGGGTCAGCCCCGGGAGGTCCAGGGGCGTGGACTCGGACATTGAGACGAGATGGAAGGTGTCGCTTGCAAGAACGAGGCAAGCCGTGGATTGTCGACGATTTCAGTCTCCCTTGGTCGCTGGAGGATCGTGGTGACTCCGCTTTTCAGGATTGGCCAGGACCTCGTATACCGATACCCCTCTTCCAAGGTCAAGGAATGCCGCTGACGCTTGTCCTTTGAATGAGACAAACGTCGGAGAGTTGAAGAAGATGACTCTCAATTATTTCCGAGTCCCTGGTCCTCGTTGATTCCAGGTCTTTTTATACCAAGACCCTGACCCCAACACGAGCTCATCCCGGCAGGCAGCGGCTTGGCGGATCTAGGCATGTCTAGGCATCTAGTAAGTCGGGCAGATGCGGGTGATTGGAAAAACTCAAGACAACCCTGCCAAGTGAAGGACTATTCTGGTTGAAGTGTGTGGTGTAGACAATGGCTATGGTGGCAGAAGAGCTACACTTAGCCCTAAGGTCGTGGACTAAATAACATCGGCCGGCTACAAGCGCAGCATCACATACGAATCAATACAAAAGTCAAGGAAAGATAATAACAGCTACTCCGGCGTATACGGCGTCTCATATGGCCGCTCAGCCTGCGGCGTAATCCGCGCCAGATGGCGCCGCTCCCCAGTGCTCCAGTCCACAATCGCCGAGTGCGCCGTCACGCGGTTCTACACCGTCAGCATCCCTGAATTTACGAAAGAGTGAAGCGAAGGGGGGCGAAGGGAGGGTAGGAAACGTACATCCCAAACAACAACGGTCCCCGGCGCCCAGCGCACGCGCACCTGGAAATCAATCCCGCGACTAATATGTCCCAGCAGGAACCCCAGCAGCGCCTCGCTCTCCTCCTTCTTCAACCCCACAATCCCGCGCGTGAACCCACCGTTGACGAAAAGCGCCTTCTCCCCCGTTGCCGGGTGCGTCCGCACAACCGGGTGCTCGTTGACAACGGCCTCCCGGCGTACGACGCCGCCGCGCTGCGTGCTAAACTCCGCCTGCTCGACACCCGAGTGCGTCGCCTTCAGCCCGTGCAGCCGCTCCTTGACCAACGGGGAGAGACGGTTATACGCCTCGACCTGGTTCACGAAGGCCGTGTCCCCGCCTACCGCGGGGGTGTCGAGGATATACAGGAATGTCGTCCCGGGTGGCTGCGCCTCGTACGTGACGTCAGAGTGCCAGGCTACGCTGCTATTGCGGCCGGCCAGGAACGCGTCAAATTCACTGGTATTCCCGTTGCGATGAACCAGGTGGATCTCGGGATACCCCTCTGGACTCCCTGAGGTCGGGTGGATATGGTGGCGGCCGAAGTAGGCGCCGAAATCGAGGGCTTCCTGGATCGGGAGCGAGGCGAGGTCCTGGTTGCGGAAGGCGACGACCTTGCGCTGTGCGACGAGGAGGGCGAGTTGGTCTTTTCCCCTGTCAGAGAGCTTGGAGAGCTGCACGCCTGTTACCTCGGAGCCGGTTGTTGGGGTGAGGTCTTGGATTGTCGAGCCGGGGGCGAGGAGGTCCGGGAATGTGGGATCGGCGTTGAGGCCGTGCTCGGTGTGTGTGAAGGGCTGGAGCGGGGGGTATTTCTCCGAGTCGTCCCAGACAGGGAGGTAGTGAGGATACTGCTGGTGTTAGTTGCGTCAATGTAAAAAGAGAGAGGGCGTACAGTCGCCGTGGTGGTGCCGCCCTCTTCATCGATGGCCCGTCGGATCTTGGGCTTCTCGGTGACGGCCTCGGATTTTGGTACTTCGGCGGATGGGGACATGGTGCTAAATGTCGTAGACTAAGTTCGATATCAATGTCTCACGCTCGCAAGACAAGATTCAAAGATTTATATCCCGCGACCCCTCTCACACCATTGCATCCCCAGATCGCGCGACCACTGACATCGGCGATAAGCAAGTACCCTGGCCAGTTATTGCACAATCGAGCTCATGAGGGATTCGGCGATTAGATAGCAACGATTATCTGACCTCTGCTCTGAGGACTCATTGGCACGGTTGCTGCTAATGACACCATATACTCCAAGAATGGCGGGTATATTGACACACACACACCATGCGAGAGGGAGAGGAGAAGGCCCACGGGGGTATTATATATCGAGCCACGTGAGGGTGATTCCTCCGAATTTGTAGCTGCGAGATACATCGATGATTGCATCTGCGCGCGGAGGTCTGCCTAAGTCACCCGTCCTGGGAGGACACCAATTTCATGGAAGAATAGGATGCCGGAGGAATCACAGGGAGTCTTCTGGAGTGTTTCTTGGTAGTGAGAATAGTAGATGTACAGTCGCGTCGTATAAGTCGTTCGTATCTCATAGATTGGTACAGTATACACCCAAATCCAGCCCAGGCATCAAGCCGCTTCCCCCCTCGAGGTTCTCCTCCCAACCAAGTTCGATAACCAGAGTCTAGGGGCTCGTCTGATCGGCGCCGGATTTTGAGACACTCCAGCGGGCATGGTCCTGATCCAGCCCGTCGCAATTGCGTACGTCGCTACAGCGAGTGCAGCGAATGTGACGATAAACGCAGTTGCCTCGTTGTTTAGATCGAATAGACGCATACCGAAGACCTAAGTGAGTTAGCAAATCGAGACTATCGCGTTGAGTGAGGTGTTGAGTCTTACAGAGAGATAAAGTACAGCAGTGACGGCGAAGACAAGGGTGCAACGGTTCTGTCGGCTGTTCTCTGCTCGACGGGTTTCCCTCGAGGCGTCTCTGACGTCCGTCTCGTTGACAAGCTGGAATCGTTAGACTGGATAATATCTTTCAACGATTGCGAAGGACAGACGTACGTCTCGAAGACCCCTGACCTCGTCTACCTTCCGCTCAATGCGGTCGAGGAGAGGCTGGAATCGTCTCTCGCAGTCCGCGATGACGGCAGAGGAGATCGCATCGAGGCCGTCGCGGTCAGCACGAAGCTCTTCGTCTGCACAGTTAGGATCGCAGTCCTGGAGAGGCAGGAATTCGTCTTCTTCTTCGTCTTCATCGTCGAACTCAGCCTGCGCAGGACTTTTTATGTATCTCTCCGCGAGAGAATCCAGGTGCTCATTCTGTTCGGCGAGCTGGGCCCGGATCTCGTTGAGGGCTGCTATGATCTCTCGGATTTCCTCGGCCAAGGTCTTGGTCTTCGGGTCGTCGTGGGGCACGCTCGAGGGCTCATCGTCGGTTGCATCGTCAAGAAAAGGCATAGGAATACAGGAGAGTGCTCAAGCAGGTCGTGAGTATCTGCAAACGAGTGCATGGTTCCAGTGAGGGGAATTGGAGTATGCTGGCAGCCAGACCGCATTTTCACATCTACCCCACCCGACTTGAACAAAAAGAAATATGTCTAGTCTGTTAAAGGCGAACAGTTCATCAAGCTCAACGACGTTTATCCACTTCGAGGCGAACTTGGACCCCCACGAACTCCGGAGTGGCTGGTTGGAATTGGGTGGCTGGGGTGGCTGCAGGAACGGTGCCCCAGCGCGAACACCTGCTCTCCGGAGTCCCTGCAAAGCAATCAATTTAAGCGGATGGAATGCATCCCCAATTATCGTGCATTTTTGTACGGAATGATGCTTCACTCTGTGGTACAGCAAGTTTGCTTTGCTAGGGTTTGTTTGGAACCCTAAGTTCTCCCAGTCAGCAGATCAGCCTCCAGAGACTGTGGTCACCGCAAGGAACCTCCAGATCTGGCCATGACCCTCATGAACCTTCGGAAGGCACTTGCCTTCTCATGAATCACATCATTCTGGCTCTGAGGAAACGGACGTCGGCCCGCTCACTCCTGCTTAGGGCTGACATCGGCAGGGGTCGGCTTTTGACTTGCGGCACACCGGCATTCCACGGCTATTCGCCAAGGCACAAATTCCACGTTCTGGCACAGTGTGAGTTTGAGGGCTTGTCGTTGAATCATGAGAACACAGAAGGCCAAGAGAGCTCGACGTGCCGAAGTCTGGGCCGGACTTGACTGTCGCGCCGGGATGTTTCCTCTCTGGCAGCGGGACGATCGCTGGTGATCGCCCTGCTTCCTGCGACAAATGGCTTCAGGCGCTGTTTCGGGGGGCGTTTGGGCGCGTTTGGGCGCGTCTTGGCTGGTGTTCGGCAGTCTGGACGCCGCTGGAACTGCCGTCGCCAAGAAGATGTGGTGTGGAGGTCCGCTGAAGAACTGGGGAGAGCTGTTTGAGGTTGATTGCGCTTCCCCGGATCTGCTTCGTTAGTGGTTCGGTTAATTTCCTTGCGTCCTTTTTGGCTATTGTATACCCTCATGGCACGGTCGCCGATCTTCAGACAGACCAGAAAAAAAGGTATAAAGGACACCTCCTCCTCTCTGAGTTCTTGCTCTCCTGTCACCCACCACTGCCCTTCAATCCTTCTATGAAAATGCCCTCCCTCAAGACCACCGCTCTCCTCGCCACGGGCCACGCCCTCCTGGCCGCCGCCGCCTGCGGCGACCAACCAACCCTCGTCAACGGGTACAACACCATCGACGTCAACGGCCAAGCCCGCGACTACATCCTGCAGCTCCCCGACAACTACGACCCGGCCACGGAGCATCGCTTCGTGATCGCGTACCACTGGCGCGACGGGACAATGGACAACGTCGCCGAGGGCGGGTACTACGGCCTGTCAGCGCTCGCAGCGTCGGACCCAACGATCTTCATCGCACCCCAGGGGTTCAACAACGGCTGGGCCAACACCAACGGCGAGGACATCGCCTTCACGGACGCCCTCCTCGAGACCCTCCAGGGCGACCTGTGCATTGACTCGACCCGCATCTTTGCGACGGGCTGGTCCTGGGGCGGCGGCATGAGCTATTCCCTTGCGTGCTCGCGGCCCGAGGTCGTCCGCGCTGTGGCGGTGCTTTCCGGTGCTGAGATCAGTGGGTGTGATGGGGGCACGACGCCGGTGGCGTACTTCGGGCAGCATGGCGTGCATGATAGCGTGCTTCCTATTGACATGGGCCACCAGCTGCGCGATAAGTTTGTCGAGCTGAATGGGTGTGACCCTGGCAACCCGGAGGAGCCGGCGCAGGGCAGCGGCACGCACATTGTCACGGATTATACCGGGTGCACGGAGGGGTATCCTGTGGAGTGGGTTGCGTTTGATGGGGACCATGAGCCGACGCCGAGTGATGCGGGCGCTGGCGAGTCGTTTACCCCTGAGTTGATTTGGACTTTCTTTACGCAGTTCTAGCTGGCTGGATTTGCTTGACTGTCCTGTCCTTGCTCGATGGTCGTGTGTGATTTGACTGTATTGAGATTGGAGCTGTTGGACGACACCCTGTCTATAGCTGAAGAGTTAGCTGGCCTGTGAATGAAGTGTTTTCGGATAATAGCAGTGAGCCGAGACAGTAGTGCTGTTAATATAGATCACTACCAGATATGTACAGTGTGACTCGAGGGTTGACTTATTGCAATCCCGATGCAGATAGTGAGTACATTGAGAAATGAGATAGCACAGCTATAGAGTACGCAACCAGCCGAGCCTACGCAGCCAGCTCGAAAGACGACACGGTGACACTCCCCCCCAGGTCCGTCGTCGCAAAGTTGAAGATCCCATACCGATACCCCATGAAGAACTCCCAGTTCGTGTCCATCGCATACGGATCCCCCAAGTCCGTGAAGGTCTCCCCGTCCAGGCTGTACGAGAACTGGCCCGCCGCCCCGCCGGGACTGATATCCGCGTTGAGGCGCAGCCACACCTCCGTCCCAGAGAGCTCGGCTGTCGCGGTCTCGCTGCCTGTCGAGACCGTGTTCCAGTCGCTGTCCATCTCGAGACCGCTCGTCACACTGATGTGCGACGAGCCGCCGTCGTTGACGACCCCGATCCACGCGGAGTAGTGGCGCAGCAGCGCCAGGCCCGCGCGGTCGCCCGCAGCCATCGAGCTAATATCCAGATGGATCGTGCCGGACGAGGTCGGGCCCAGGATGCGGTGCGTGAGCGTGTTCTTCGCCGCATACAGATCATCCGTGACGGTCGCCGTCGAGAGCGTCAGGCCGCCCTCGCCAACACTCCACGCGTCGTTGTCGGGGTTATGGTTCCACTCCCACTGCGCGGACAGCGCAGACCCCGTGAAGTTCTCCGTATACGGCTGGAACGAGTTCACGGTGTCCCCAGATGGCGTGATATTCGGGGCATCGTACGTCGCGCCCCAGCCGCCGTCGACCAATTGCACCGTCGGCCACCCGTCACTGTCCCAGGTTATCGGCGCGAAGACGGGGATGCGTCCGCCCGGGTACGCGTCGATGAACGCCGTGTAGTACCAGTCTCCGTTGGGGGTGTCGACGAGCCCGCCCTGGTGTGGGAACCCGGTGCCCTCGACGGGGCTGGGCACGCTGGTGACGAGCGGGCGGCGCTCGTAGGGGCCCATGGGGCCAGACGTGGACTTGAGGACGTGCTCCTCGGCCGCGGGGTGCGTGGTCAGGATGTAGAAGGTGCCGTCGCGCTCGATGAAGCGCGATCCCTCGATGTAGCCTGCGTCATCCTGCGGGAAGACGAGCTGGGTGCTGACCTCGCTGAGGGCGTCGCCGTCGGCGGAGAGCTCGGCGACGGAGATCCCGCTGTTGCCGTAGGCGACGTAGATCTTGTCGTCCGAGGTGAAGAGCAGGCCGCAGTCGTAGTAGCAGGTGCCGATGGTGGAGGACTGCGTCCAGGGGCCTGCGGGGTCGGTGGCGGTGTAGACGTATGTGACGCCGTCGATGCAGCCCATCCAGTAGAAGGTGGAGGTGCTTTCGCGGTAGCGCAGGGTCGACGCCCAGGTGCCCTGGATGTAGGCCTGGCCGCCCTCGAGGTAGTACGCGTCGCCAAAGGCGAGCTCGGGGATGGCGTGGCCGATGAACTCCCAGTTCATGAGGTCGTACGACCGCAGAACCGGGGCGCCCGGCGAGTAGTGCATATTCGACGAGGTGTAGTAGAAGGCATCGTCGACGCGGATGACCTCGAGATCGGCGAAGTCGGACCAGAAGATCGGGTTGGTGAGCTGGGCCATGGCTGGAGCGAGGGCCAGCGAGGCAGAGAGAAGGCTCTTCATGGTGAAGTTGAATTGGAGAAGCGTGGGACTTGGAGAATCTGTCGTCTTGGAGATCGGGGCAGGTTTTATCCTCACGAATTAACCGAGTCCAGCAGCGCCTGCACCGGCTCCTTTGGTCGGTTAATAATTGCGATCAACAACAGAGGCGTGAAGAGTCGAGAGCAGGCAAATAGGGAGGCTGCCTCCACCGGAGCTCCAGACTGCGGCCGAAACTCCTTTCCTGAAGCATCGAGACAAGCCCATCCCCGCTTCCCCGGATTCGCCCTGCGTTTCAAGTTGAGGTCCCTCAAACATGCAGGATCCAGGTTCCTGAATCACCACCTGCACAGACGGAGCGAAGTCAAACAGTATGCACTCCCCGTTGGTGGAAAAGGGAGGCTAGACGGCAACAGTCGAACAGCAGATTTCTTACGTTGTATGTCCATGCTGGATGATCACATATCCAACCTCTCAAGGGAAAAAAAACCTCACAGTGGCCCTCCGTCCACGGGTGGAATATTCCCGAGTACCTTCATCAAAACCCTCAGAATCGGATTCTTCTCCCCCAGCACCCCCTCCAACCGCCCAATATCGCGCTCAATCTCCCCCTGCAACCGCATAATCACCCACCACGTCTCCTCCATCGCGCCGGCATCATTCATCATGCCCAAAATCTGCCGTTTACTTTCATCCGGCAGCCTCGGCACGCGTGCCCTGTCCCGTCGCAGCAGAAGACCCGTCAGGATCTCCCTACGCATCGGGTCCGCACAGCACTGCACGACCGGGTACGAGCACTTGCCCTCGTCCAAGTCTTCTGCAAACCCTTTTTTTTGGGTATAGTCTGCACTTTGCAGGTTCATGTAGTCGTCGCGGATCTGGTACCACCGGCCCATAAGTCGGGTGAGTTGGTCAAAGCTGGTATTTTCAATCAACGTTTTGTCATCTTCGCCGCCGGCAAGAGCAAGCATCGAGCGCAGAAGCATTCGGAACAACGCGCCGGTCTTGCAGTCAACCATGGACATGTACTCCTCTTCGGACGGACAGCGTCCTGTAAACCTCCAGTTGAGTTCCCAGCTCTGGCCCGTGAAGAGCGTTTCCAGGTCCTCGAGGAGAGCCGTCATGAGGGCGGGACTAGAGGATCCATGTGCATGTACGTACTTCGCAACACGAACAAACATGTACGTCGCACTGTTGATAGCTTGCGCTTCGCCGAAGATAACATGTGCCGCGGTGCCGCCGCGCCGGAGGAGCGAGCTATCCTGGATATCGTCGAGGATGAGCGAGGCATTGTGCAGGTCGCTGACAATGTCTTTGACGAGGGCGACAGATGCGGCGGGGAGGCCGAACCAGAGGTTGAATGCATCGACCAGCTGCGGGAGAACGTTCTTCGAGCTGAGGGACTGGATGTAGCGGATCGGGGTGTCGAGGCTGGTCTGGTCGAGTTTGGGGGTCGGAGAACAATCCGGGGTGGTCTGTCTCAATCGCTCGACAAGACGTCGTGGCGATGGATGGTCTACGGGAACCTGGACATTCTCAAACCCATCCTCCGCGCTTGAACTGTTCGTACGACTCTCGGCGGAGTTATACCGCGGGCAGACACAGGCCCAGTAGTGGTACCCGCCTATCAACGGCGCGAGGGAATTCACCATCATCTTTAGATGAACCGGTAGATCAGGGCGCGCCCGACAGAAGACATCTCGGGCCTTCAAGAAGCTGGCCTCAAGGTCCAGGATATCCTGCTTCACGCGGGCTATTGCGTCCTCCTCCACTAGCCCGGTGTTCATATAGAACAGTACGGCGTTCGTGGTCCGGTGCCGCAGCTGCCCTCTCTCCTTGCTCCAGCTGTAGAAGTCGTTTGAGAGCACAGTTGGCCGCATAGCTGCTTTGAAGAGAGACTCCATCATGCTGTATTCTGCCTGTGAGAGCCGGATGCCCATGCCGAACGCGATTCGCCAGATGGCGACCCTGGTAGCAGTCAGATTATCTCTCTGGATCAAGGAGTAAGAGCGGCGTACCGCGACCCCGAGTCCCGGATCCGATGCTCCAGGTACTCGTCGAGGGTGCGAAAATGCGGTATCCCATGGCCATCCACGACCCGCAGCCACTCCGCCGAGTAGCTCTTCATCATGTCCAGACCGGCCTGCAGGTCGATCTCGAGACACTCCAGGACAACGGCGGAGAAGATCTTCTTCATGAGGAGGCCCCTCATCGACCCGTCTGTGGTCGCCGTGCTGTTCGGATCGAGGGCGCTGGCGAGACGCTCATGGACGGCAGACAGCGATGCAACGTCATCCGTCTCTGTGAAATCTTGAACCTGGTCCATTAGCTCTATAAGAACTTCCGGGAGGAAGAGTGTTATACCATCGTGCAAAAACCCCAGCTCCGCGGTATACGCAACAATCTCTATCCTCTCGGGCAGGACCTCTGGGTACGACAGGCTGACCATGTTGCCTGCCAACGAAGCAGTACAAAAAGGCTTGTTACTTTGTCCGCGATTGAACGTTCGCGCGGAGTCGTCGACTGCACGTTTGCTTCCGGTGTCTGCTCGGTCATCCGCCACGTTGAGTCGGGCTCCGATGGTCGTGAAGCAGCCTGCCTCGCGCATTGCATCTTCGCTGACGGGATGCGAAGACCTGAACGGAACTTCCGGGTAGGGGATTACTTGGTTGTACATGATACGACTCGAATGGGGTTTCTCGGCGGAGCAGTAGGTTTGTGAGTGACGATTTGAGACAGAAAGACTTCTTTTGTTCAGCTTTGTTCCTCTCGTTCTGGACTCTTCTCCAATTGCCTCCTCAAAAATGAGATTTGCGATTTAGGCAGCTCGGTCCGTATCGGGAGGCATATGCATCCTGCTACCCAATGGCCTGGCGGGGCTGAGGACGCAGCATGCATCATGCGGGGTACTTTGGGCCGCCGTCAGCCGGAGAACCCTTTCTTTGCAAGTCAAGTGGTTGCGGGGTTGATAATTGATTTTGGTCTTCGTCGCGGTCTGGACTTGTCTCCCTGGGCTATGACGAGTCACGGGGGTGCGAGATACGGGGAGGTCGCGGAGGAATGAGAGGGATAAGATAGGTTGACGAATCTGACTTGCTACACTAACTACGGTCTATCGAGGGGTTTTAATACCTGCGAGGAGGCCTGCGATAGACTTCATGTTCGCCATCTTGGGAGGGACCAATTGAAGAGCGAGGGAAACAAGTGATCCTTCACCGGTCGACCGCTGTCTTTCTCGTGGATGGCCACCGGAGTCATGGGGAGGTACACTTATTCACTCTATTAAGCGAAGTACGCGAGCTCTACGAGTGAGTGTCATAATCGAGCATAATCCAGCATTACTAGACATCAGGACGTCCTAATCTCGTCGTTGCTCCAATTTCTTCCGAAGTATCTTATATCAATTCCAGTCCCCGGCACTCTCTGAGACTCCTCCATCTCTTCTACAGCACTACTAATACCGATCCTACGGCTGCCGAATCGGACATTCATTAATATCCTTCTTCCAATGCCTCGCTGCATAGTCGGGAAGCACCTCGCGGCTTGTATACTCTGACGGCAGGTAAGGCTTCACGTCTTTATCGGTATACGGCGTCCCCTTCAGCGCTTTGAGGAGCTTTGTTCCCACGTAGCTGGTGAAGACGACGTCGAAAGAGGGCGGGTACTGCGGGGGGTTCGGGAAGCCGGCGTTGCTCCAGAACAGTTTCGTGTAGGCCTCTGTCTCGTTGATTTTTGAGTGAAGCGTGTCGTCGCCGTCGTCGCCGAGGCCGTCGTGGGTTGTGTACCCTGGGCTTGCGTTTTTGTCCTCTCTAAGGCTCCTGAGCTCGAGGTGGGTGGCTGGGGCGTCGTCGACGCTGGGGCAGTCCTGGCCACTAGGGCAGGACACAGTGGCATTTAAGTCCAGCTTTTTAACCATCTTCTCGAAACAAGCACACGGCATATTGGGAATATACTCGAACGTATTCGGGAAGGGCACGATGGCATACGCATCACCCAGATAGAACGGACCCTGGTAGATATTATCGCGGATTGTGCCTTCGTTGGCCCACACCACGCGCGGGACCGTGGCACGCTCCTTGTTCACGACGACATCCGAAAGCGCGTCTTTCAGGACTTCGTAGATGTTGCCGTCCTCCCCTACCCCCTTGCAGTTATAGCAGTAGTCCTCCTTTGCGCAGCCCAGGTAGTACGTGAGGTTGAGCTGGTGCCGGGCCTTGGAGATATCATCGGTGACTTTACGGCCGAGCGGCGTGTCAAAGGTCGCGGGCACGGAGACGTTGTCAGCCTCCAGGCCGACGGTATGGTATGCGAAGGTCAGACGGTTCCAGTCGAGGTATCGTCGGTCGAGACGGTAAGTCGCCGTTGCGGTGCAGTTATTCTCGGGCTTCGGGTTGGGAAGTGCATCTTTTGTACCCGTCCAGGTAGGCGAGGGCACGTCGGCCAGGGCCACCCAGCCCACCGTGTCGCCGTACTTCCCAGACTCAATGCCAGACGACGTCTCGTCGTAGCACGTAAAGTTGCGATGGTGTGCATGCCCACCAAAGATCTGGATAGGCTTGGTCGTGGAGTTCCGGATCCGATCACGCAGACACACCAGGGGGTTATCCTGCTTCAGATCAAGGCAGGGCGAGTACGTCGGTGCGTGCCCGACAATCACGTACAGATCCGCCTCTACCTTCATGGCTTCCTCAAACCACTTCTCGCCAAACATTTGCTCTGCGCTGTACCACTCGGTATTGGTTTTATCACGCAGGGAATCTTCAGTCGTCACCCCGAAGGCGACGATGCGCAGCCCGTTTCTGGTCTGGAATGCGCGGTACCGGTTTCCTATCGCCTCGAGTTTACCGTCTACTCGCACGTCCATGTTACTGGTTAGGAACCGCTCGCCGTATATCCTCGACAGGTTGCGGTGGATGTTCAGTGCCTCTTCCCCAGTCCGCACGCCGTGATTCCCCACCGTCACCAGGTCGTAGTCGATATTCTCGAAGATGCTATCCGAGACCGCTCCCTTAGGGCTAGTGCTATCGCTCAGGCCACCGCCGTCATGGAAGTCTCCTAGAGAAAAAAAGAGCAATCAGCCAAAGCGTGCTGCTTGAACATAAAAACTGAAACGCAGAGAACTAACCACTGTCGACGAGAAGAAGATCGACCTTCTTCTGAAACGCCTTGTCCTGCATGTGCTTGACAAAGGATACTAAATCGCCCCAGTCGCCGCCCCAGCTGGGCACGTTTGCGTGTCCATCCAGCCATCCGTGCGTATCTGTCGTGTGGATGAAGTTGACTTTGCCCCAGGGAAGCGGCCTCCATGGTTTCTCGGTGGCATTGTGCGCTTCTTTCTGCTGACGGGGGTATATCTTGTGCGAACTGGTAGTTCCATCCGATGTAGTGACTGTAGCCGTGGCTACAGCCAGGGTTAGGGTTGTGGCCGAGAGGAAAGACAGGAACCGCATGCTGACCATGCAAGTACACAAGCCTTCTTTTGATATGGAGATGCTGAGAATGCGACAGAAACTTGGGGTGAGAAGAGGGATTAGGAGTATTTTTCAGCCATCCGACGAAAGTACTACTGATCGTCCAAGCAGTCCCTCTCGGGGGAGTGGATTGTCGGTCTGACTGAGGTGACACAACACAGGGAAGAACCAATAAAAAAAATCCTATCACCAGGACGAACCGCATGGCACCCGTGTCGCCCGGAGAAACGGTGTTCTAAGCCCCAGCAGCGACAGGTTGCTCTGGGTTCCCCGGCGCGTGCGGTGTATCAAAACTCCGGCCTCGACACCTCGTCACAATGCACAGAGGAGAATGCGGCAAAACACGCGGGCCACTTTTCAGCTCGCCTCTCGCTCAAGCGGGAGTCTCATACTTGAGCGTCTCTCCGTCAACTTCCCGAGCCCTAACGCCGATAAGACTCGCTGTTTGCTTGTCATGCTGTCTCTTCGCCTTCGCCCGTTGATACACGTCAACTACCATGCAAGCAAGGCAATGATCTCCTATTGAGTGCAGAATACACCTCACATTCCGGCGGGCTGGTCACCTGCGTTGCTGGCCAGAGCTTCACCGTCGGGAAGCGTCGAGACGGCCCGTCGGGCGTGGTATATACTCGATGGCAGGACAGCTTTATACGAGAATGGGGCTGTGGATAGAGTTCCTACAAGACTGGAGCTTAGTTTCTGCTAATTTGATATGTGAAACAGTACAGTGGCATTGAAGAAGCTGCTTATTTGCAGTATATATACGGTTCTCAAGTATCCCAGTGCCAAACCCAATACCAAAGCAAGTAAAACAGCGCTAGGGCTGGTCGCCAGAGCCTTGGGTGCTCCACTCTCCAACTTCTTCAGGCTCAGCCTCCGACTCGGGGTCATCAGATAAAACTACACCAATCTCCTCGACGCGCCTCCTTTCCTCCGGGTCCATTGCAGCTGGTGCAAGAACCTCTTTCATTCGTAGGTCCCAATAAGCCTCGAGGAATTCATATATCCCAATCTTCAGCTGATCATACTGCTGCTTAAACTCGAGCACCAGTTCTTCAAGTTGAGCAATAAGCAGAGATTCCTCCTCGCGCAATTCATCAATCTCATCCCGACTTAATTGGCTTTCGCCGTCCCTTATAAGGGCATGGCATGTGTGTGTTAGCTCCAGAGCCTCAAACGTAAGGTAGCGGATTGTGTCGTAAGCAATCATTGTTCTATCGTCGTCCGTTAAAAAGTCGTATGCGACCATTTGCAGTTCGTCAATCATGGCAGGCCCAATCATCTTTATATGCATTCTTCCGAACCAGGTACGCCAGAAACCCCTTAGGAGCCGTGTTAACGACGAGCATCCGCCTTCTGAGCATGCGCATTCGCAATGATCGCGGAATTCGTCCGTAAGTAGGCTGGAGAGAAGTCTCGCGCCATCGATGGGCTGTGACTCTATCAAAGACCGTAATTCTCTCTTTACGGTTTGTATCGTGATATCCGGGCAGGTCGAGTTAAACACGCTTATCAGTCTTCCATGCAAGCACGTCTCGTAGCTTTCTCCAAAGGTCTCTGCAAGATAGTAAACTGCGGGATACCCCGATTTAGATTTCTGATGAAGTTTAGCACCTTTGCTTACCATCCAGTGCGCGAAAGATGCAAAGTTTCTGAGCTCATCTTCACCAAATGATTGGAGCCACATCAATGGCGTCCGACCATCTTCATCGCATTGATTCAAGTTATTGAAGCCAGCCTCATACAGAAGCTCGGCCGCAGCTCTATTGCATGCAATATATCCGTATACGGAACCTCGATCCGAATAAGACGTCGGCATCTCCTTAGGAGTTTGTGCCCTCAACGCCGTATAGACGGACCAGGCACGGGTGTCCAGGAGGGCATGTGTCGGTAGCCCAAGAGAGCGGACGGTTTGAGAAGGGAGGTTGTAGAGTGCTGATTCTTGGAGCTTCTGTCGGCTTGAAGCTAGCTTGGAAATCGTCCCCTGTAAAAGCCCAGTGCTTCGGGACCTAACAGCTGCTGTTAAAGAAAAGGGTCCTCCTCCATCCACATGCTGGAGCAGAATTGATGCGCTCTCAATTTCTTCTCGATTGCATGCCATCACAAAGCAATCCGAAATCGACTCGTGCGAGAGAGATAAGGAGGACTCGAGAATGATCATTAGCCCGGCCGGCCATCCCACGCACATGCACAAAAGGGTGTCAGGGCTGGGGCTAGCAGCCTCGGGGAAGAAGTGTAGACAACGCCGAAGCGCCTCTTCAGACCTCGTTAATATTGCCCGCTCAATTTGAGTAAACTCAAATTCTATCAAGTCAGGATGTGATCATAACAAAAGGCGATGGAGACAGGTACTCACCGTCTATATCGCTTGCTTGTAAGAGCAGTCGGATGAACTCAACCAACTGAGTAATGTAGACCCGGTGCAAGTCATCGTCATGTTGTTTGAGTGATCCAATGCAACTCCCGGCTTTGAGTAAATCTTGTAGAAGGCCAGCCGCAATATCTCCTGCCTGAACAATACTCGATGTCCAGATCCAGGTGTCTAGGACCGTCCGGCCGTGAACGGTCACCTCCTCTATCGGGACACCGGCCTCGATCAGCGCCTGTACTAGAGCCCGCAGCGACAAGTGACACCGTGGATCACGTCCCCATCTTGACTGAGCCCACATAATGTCACCTAAATACTTCGGGTTTGTCAGCAAGGTGATCGCAAGTCACTCCACATATGGCACTTACATGTAAAAGCGTGCGGCCGTCCGAGAGCCGATCGGTGGGAGCTGCTTTGTCCCTTTTGGCAAGCAGCTGGAGGACACGAGTCTTCGTATCTTCCATCACCCTCAGAATATTTCTGCCATCCCATCCTGCGTTTTGTACCTCTCTCAGTAATTTGAACGCGGGGGCTTCTTCGCTCACAACTGCATGCACCTGAATTGCAGGGCTAACACCAAAGGCCCCAGCCCCTTTTGTCAACGTCATCATCACTCGAATAGATAATCCAAGAAACCGATTGCAGAATGTGTAGCTTCCGGCGACGCCTATTGCCTGTTGGCGGTCCACATACAGCGGACAGGACGCCTCGTGGAGGGTAAAGACGGAAAATCCAAACATGGATAAGAAGCGTGGCTTCCGGCGGCAGGTACAGTAACGTGAGATCAAGTCAATGGGTGAGCCAGACAGTCTCATTATTCGTTTCCTGCGCCAGCACGATTCCACGACGCGCTGTTGGTTGCATAGATCTCGTAGCGTACTCGGTTCTACCGTAGCGGAGCTCGCAGCTCGACTGAGGCAAGATGTCTATACGATGTTAGAGAAGCTAGGTAACGTTGATTCCGACGCTCGATATACCTGCTGAATAAGAGCTTGATAACTGACTGAAGCACTGGTGCTTTCGACCACGTCCAGTATCCTGGTCGTTCGTACATCAATTGACGAAGTTCGTGATATAAGGTTCAGTATCTGCGTTTGCTGCTGGCTCATCAGAGCACTTGTATGCCTTAATTCATGTCACAAACACATTGTTCGAAAGACAACTAACCTTTGCAAAAGCTGAAGGCCGAGGCTAAGGTTATCCTGAAGGTCCGAGACGATCTGAGAAAGCGACGTCAAGGTCTCCTTCTTAAACGGATAAACCGCTCTCTTCAACCGTAAACAGTCATGCTTTCTGACGAACGGAGCGCTTGTGTCGCTTGACTTGCACTTTTCTAGCATCTCCTCGAGCCGGCTGCACGCTTTCTGGCAGGCCTTCAGATGCCGGGAGACCAGATTTTTATAACTCTCGGAAGGGAGTTCCAGCTCGTTTTCGGGCGAGAGGAATCCCTCGAGCACTCGCAGTGTATCCAGCAGACCCTCGAGCTTTGCCGTAAAGCCTTGGATTTCATCGTCGAAGCTCTTCCACGGTCCATAGTATCGCTGGAACCCTTGACAGACCGTAATGCCGAGGGAGACTACCCCCACCACGCCGCCACTGATCGAGAACGGGTCGGTCATCTCGCACGGGCGAGAAACTTGGCAGCAGATTCAGAGTGGGGAAGACGCGTCGGGGCAGCCTGGGTTATGAATTCCTTTCTTCAATCTCAGCCTCGTTTTGTTTCTTTCACCGACTGTATCGTCTGAAGAGCGTGATTGGCTCCACGTCGGCAGCGAAGGCTGAGACAAGGCTGAACTCGCCATCCAAAGCCCATCCAAAGCCCGGGACTGTCCAAAGAAAAACAGCCCAGGCCTCGTGTCAACAACGTCAAGAAAGATGAATCTCCTCGACCTCCCCAACGAGCTCATCCTCTCTATCGCAAATCATGTAAGACGGCAGCACCATTTCTCCCGCCTCGCCCGCACAAGCAGACACCTCAACACCATCCTCACGCCCATTCTCTACAAGCGCAACATCAAATACGGAAAATGCTCTGGCCTCAGGGCCCAGCTCACCCCCCTCGAACCGCAAGGTTCCCGCAAAAACTTCTACCAGCAAGCGGAGGAAGATCTGCACGAATATAATCATCCCTCTCCGCTAACGAACCCAGAGGGACTCCCACTGCCGCTCACAGACGAAATCCGCACCCGCGACGCAGTGATTGCGCAATTCTTGAAATACGGCGCCAACTTTGACATGCTCGACGAATTTGACAAGGACCACGACATCGGAGATCCACCCCTCCTGCATTACCACGCACATGAGCGGAATCTACTAGCTGTAATTCTCCTTATCAGGCACGGCGCGGACGTCCATACTTCTAATCCACTCTACAAACACACAACGCTCCACGCGGCCGCTTTAGGGGGCAGCCCGAAGATTATCCGCTTCCTTCTCGGCAACGGGGCAGACGTGCATGCGCGCGACGAGGAGGAGAAGACGCCGCTGCATTACGCCGCGGAGGAGGGGCACGTCGCCGCGATCCGGATCCTGGTTGAGAGCGGCGCGGACATCGACGCGCAGGACGAGGAAGGGTGCACGCCGCTGCATCTCATGATGATGAATGGGAAGCCCGCGCCGGATAAGTGGTGTATCCCTGCGCTGCGGGTCATGTTTGAGCTTGGTGCGAACAGTAATCTTGGGATGTTTGAAGATGGGAAGACGGCGCTGCATATTGCTATTCTCAACCAGCGCGATATGGACTTTATGGAGACGCTGATTACAGCAGAGGGGATCAATCTCAATGCCCGGACTGTGGAAGGACGGACACCACTATCTTGTTGCATCGAGAGAGGGGAGATGCGGGTTTTCGTGCTGTTGGTCAAGCAGGGCGCCGACGTCAGCACAAGAGACGAAGAGGGACGCTCTCTTCTGCAGAACGCGCTGGAAGACGAGGATCGCGCGTGGGAGTGCTTACCGACTCTGTTGGAGAATGGGCTTTACACGCTGGATTCGGATGCCGGGGACAAGACACTGGGGGAGCTCCTGGAGGAGCGGGATTGGGTGTATACGGTCAAGGACCGGGTTGAGGGAATGCCTGAGATAGACAAACTGCCGGGGCACACAGGGGATTCTTCGAGCAGGCCCGTCAGACCACGTACACCAATCGTTTGCGTGAGGACTGCAACTCTCCTCTGATATAAAGGAAGCTGCAGGAGGGAGCTTCGCCAAAGGATAACAGCAGAGCTAAAAGCTACTGTAGGGTTTACCCCTTTTCTTTGTTCTCATTAGTTTAAATATGGGTTTCGCTTCTGAGATTCTTCCTCTTCATCATCTTCATCATTCTCATGTCTAGTCTCCCACCCAATACTGGCCAGAGCCGACAAACCGTTAGACTAGTAACGTATTCTATATAACAAGAGCCAAGTACTTGAGCCCGGATAGTCAGTTATAGTGCCCTCTCACCGGAATCGACGGATATAGTGGAAAGAGGGGAGTATAGAGATGCCGAAGATCAACTTCTCTGATTACGGGTATCTTATCTTATTCGCCCCATTTACCGAGGCAACAGCGGGGTGGGCCGACCCCAGTTCCATCAACCCACACGGCCATGTCAGCGAGACCAAGAAGCCCGCCGCAACATCAAAGTACCTCTCCCTAAGAGACAGAATGTCCAACAATCCAGCCACCACGACCAGCACAGCACACTACCTCCAGCGCGCCTACGCCCTCTCCGGAACCTCCGAGACAGAGACGCAAACCTTCTACGACGAATGGGCCGAGACCTACGACTCGGGCCTCAATGCAGGCGGGTACGCGTCCCCGCGGCGCGCGGCGGAGGCCATCGTACGGAATATTCATATCACCGGCGGCGCTGAGAAATTGAGAATCCTCGACGCAGGCTGCGGCACGGGCCTCGTGGGCGAGTATCTGTCTCGCTCGTCACTGTCCGGGAAATTCGATCTCACGGGTCTCGACCTCAGTCCCGGTATGCTGGCTGTTGCGCGGCAGAAGGGCATGTATCGCATGCTACAGACGGCAGATCTGAATCAGCTGCTTGCGAGTGATTTTGGGGTTTACGATGTCGTTGTTTGTGTGGGTGTGTTGACGAGGGGGCATGTCGGGCCGCGTGTGTTGGGGGATTTTGTCGCATTGACTACTCCTGGTGGGTTGATTGTTGCGACGGTGCTTGAGGAGGTTTGGGGGAGTGGTGGGTATAGGGATGAGGTTGAGAAGTTGAGGAGCTCGGGGGCTGTTGAGGTTGTGAGCTTGGATAGGTTTGGGATACTTGAGGGGGAGGAGAGTGGGGGGAGGATGGTGGTGTTGAAGAGGATAGAACTGTAAAGAAATTTGCAGCAACTCTTTGATGCTATAGCTGTATAGACACTTGGTATGCACAGCTCCTAATATCCAGCTGCAACCCCTCAATGTCAGGTGATGTTGGTCTCATCTTGCCAACTCATCTCCTCCTTATGCAGAGTAACGCCCGTCGTCTTCTACACGATATGTGCCATGGACTGGGATGAGCGCGTCCAAGCTTCTCACTACGCCGAGTCCCTTTCCTGGGCCAGACGCTTCAACAGCACTAGAGCCCAATCGCGAGCTGGGTCTCAACATTCCGAAATAACCAGCCGTCAGAGGTCGTCGGGGATAACTGCGGCTCGTTTAATTGGAGCTGCAGAGTACGTTTCGACGATGGTGTTCAATGGATGGTATGATTTGTGAAGCTCGAAGAGAGACGGAAAGGGGTCAAAAACATGGTCCACCCCCACGAGCTCCATATCCGGGCAGCCCCTGAGAGAATAAACCAATTCTGAGGCTGGGTGGGTGACCTTGGCGGTTGGGTGGAGCTTGCCGCAGTGATGGCAACAGAACATGTGTGGTAGGTCGAGAGCGATTTGGGTGAGGAGGGACACTGTGGTTGCTTTGTCTTTTGGTAGACGCGGTTCTTTGATCATGTTGCGAATGGTATGACTGCATAGGCGTAGGCAGACAATATCATCAGGTTCCAGAAAATCGGCGATGCACAGGATGAGTTCGGGCAGTAGACGTTCTAATCCTGAAAGCGGTCTTTTGGGAGACAGAGAGAGCGCCGGAACAACACACGAAACCACTTCAGAAGGTCCATCTTGGCAGATCCGCTTGGTGGTTGAAGAATGAAGAACAAACTTTGGAGACGCAGCAGAGTCAGCAAGTGTAGGACCACACTTGATTCACCATCTGATGGACTCCCACCAGGACTTTGTTCGAGATTTAAGGTTGTTTGGAGATGGTGGAGGCGCCTCAGATGGTGAAAGCTTGGCGCAGATCCCGGACCGGACCCACGTGACTAATTACCGACCAGTTTCGTTGCTTCTGTGATGAAATGCTTGATCCTAACCGGGCTCGAGAATGTTTACTTTCAGATGATGTTTTTCATTGCCCCTGTGTAATTCAGATTATCATCAAAGACAGATATTCACCAGAGCCTCCGCCACCGTCTTTGTTTTGACCTGACATCCACCCTGAGAGATAGGCACACATCCTTCCTCAAGGGTTCGAGCCAAAGAATTAATCTTTTCCTCGCTGGTAGCATGTTGCATCAACAACTGATATGCAGCGGAGCAAGAAATCCCATCTTGAGAAAGACCATGCTCCATCTCCTCCACGGAGGGGTTAATCACCTGCGGCATATTCCCGACAGAGTCGGCAGTAATGCGCGACAATAGTTTGCAGGGCGAAGCTTCATGCGGCGCGTGATTGGTTTGCGTAGGCTGGTTGGGGGACACTCTGCCCCGAGCAGGAAGAGATGACTCTGCAGTGCCACTGAATGATGAAGCCGGTTTCATGACCTCCGGCGCCCTGTCATAAACACAGTCACTGTTACGAGGAGAATTCGAACGCAGAGAGAGGGTCTCGCAGGCAGTTAGGCTCCAGTCATTATCGCTTGACTCTTGCTCCCTGTTGCACTGCGCTTGCGGATCGACGGAAAGCCCCGCGTTTGACACGCATGTACTAGCTGCAGCCTGGACCTTCGGGCGCTCCTGTTGGCCAGGAAGAGCCGTCGTAGTTTTTGATATCGCGTGGGACGCAAGCCATGCGGCAATCGCCGAGTCATCCACGCCAAGATGATACAAAAGGCTGCGTAGGTGCCGGTTCTCTTCGGCGACTAATTTCGCGGCCGTTTGCACTTCCACAGTCGCTTCGATCCGCTTTTGCTGGAACTGTCTCAACTGCTGCTCGAGGTCTAGCGTGTATTGCCTTTGCCGTTCCCGGGAACGGCGTTTGTTCTCTCTCAAACGAGCAGTTCGGGCTGTGTCCTAGGCCGGCTATTAGTCGGATGGGACCTTTCTGAAGAAGCAGGAAATACGATGGGGGTTACCTTCGGAGTGGGCATGGTGGACAGGACGAAAATGGGGACGCAAAGAGATTTCTGCTCACATTTGGGCGGATAAACCTTAAATTGTCCAGCAGAACCGTCAAGTTGCCTCCCTGGCCAGAATTTCTTTTTCAGCCGAGTTTGAACTCCACGTGGGATCGAGGACGGGGGAGACGCATTCTCAACTGCCAAGGAAGAGAGACAGACAGGCGGTCAATCATTGGCTGTCGGGAGTGAATTGGACAACCTGGTTTAGCCAATCACATTTGGCGTGTCTGTCCCTCGAGCTTCGTTCCAATCTATATCATGTCGGACGAAACACGGAAGAAAGAATTTGTTCGATCAAGGGGCCAAAGAGGATGCCTATTTGTACCTATCCCCGCTCGTTAGCGATAACATACCGATGGCTGTGCAAACAGAATCACCTCGACTCCCGGCAGATGGCAAGGATCCTGCCTCCATGTCACGCAGCGAAACAGACCCTGAGGCGCAAAATGCCACGCCAGATGCCCAAGAGGTCGCGCAAAACATTGCAGCGGAGGACCAGGATGGACTTCGTGATAATAGCAATGTCCCCCACCTGTCCTTACTAAAGCTATTCTGGTTTTTCTTCTACAACTTTGGCCTATTTGCCTGGGGTGGACCGGTTGCCCAGATAGCCTTGATCAAGGAGCGCCTGGTGATCCAGGACAAATGGATTACCCTGCCTCGCTTCCAGCGGGTCTTCTCTGTCTATCAGATTCTACCGGGTCCAGAGGCTGCGGAGCTCTGCATGTTCTTCGGATGCCTGTCTGCTGGTCGTATCGGCGGAATCGTGGCCGGACTTGGCTTTATCCTGCCTGGATTCCTCTTGATGCTCCTCGCCTCGTATCTGTACTCGCTCGCCGGGTTCGAGAATGTTTACTTTAATGCCTCTTTCAGGGCCATTCAGCCAATCGTCTCCGCCATGGTACGCTCGCCGACTCTCCCTGAATGCTAGCTGTTTTGTTTTAACAAGACCTATTTAGATCCTGCGAGCCACGCACAAAATTGCCGAGCATTGCATTATCGACAATGCCACTCGCAAAACAGACCCGTTCTTGGTCATAGCGGCACTTTGCACAGCGCTCAATAGTGCGCTTCATATCAACATGTACGGACACTCCTTCCGTCTCCTTTTCTGCTCATATGCTACCTTGACTGACACTATTATTTCAAGTTTCATATCTCTTGGCCTTTACGGGGTGATCTACTCTTTTATTGCACGCCGCAAATGGATCATCGCCGGCGCATTATTCATCCTCCAATATGTCGGCTACGCCATCTACGTGGTCTTCCGCGGTGTCCCGTCTGCGGTGTCTCTCGCCCTTGGTATCGCCCAAACGCCTAGTCTGCCGAACCTACTTGCGCTGGGCCTGGTGGCCGGAAGTTTATCTTTTGGTGGTGCATACACTGCGATCCCGTTCATACAAGTTGAAGCGGTGTTGAAGGGTGGCTGGCTGCCAGCGAATATTTTCCTGGATTGCATCGCAATCGGCAATATATTGCCCGCGCCGCTAGTTATCTTTGCCACGTTTGTCGGTTTCCAGGGCGGATTGACTGATGGTGGGCTGGGCACTGCGTTTGCGGGGGCAGTGGTCATCACGATCGGAATGCTTGCTCCATGCTTCATTTTTACCATTGCTGGACATGACATGCTGGAGAAGCTTGTTCGCAACAAGGTAAGGAATTTGGTTTATCCCTCCTTACCTTATAGATCTTTTTTCAAGGATTGTCGGCCCTAACGCTAACAATATTACTGCAGTTTCTCTCCGATTTCTTCGATGGGCTCTGTGGCGCAGTTATTGGAATCATCGCCATCATCGCCGCACAAACCTTGAGATCCAGCGTCGAAAGGACCGAGAACCGCGAAGGTATCGACACGACGAAAGCTGTGGAGATTCTCGCCAAAAGTGCCCCCTCGGCGGTGCTTTACATCCTTGCGCTGGCGGTCTTGTACAAATTTACAAGTAAATACACGCCAATTCTGCTGGTGGTGGTTGGGGCTCTCGCGGGGCAATTCTTGTTTGTTTGATCGCGGCAAAGTTATGTGCTGCTGTTCAATGTTCACAGCTGTCTGCTAGGTTAGCTTTGTTAGATTCAGGTCCACTGATGCTTCCTAAGGGTAGAACCTAAGGGGTATTCTTGAGATAAGAGAGAAGATATAAGTTGTTAAGGTCAAACAAAGTATAGAAATAGGCAGATGATAGCAAATAGTATTGGTTAGTTAATGTTAGCAGGCAAAGCAAGAGAGCACTCCAAATTTAGGGCTACAGTAGCTGGTACATGTTGCACAAGCAGGATGGGGAGGGCACATGATGACGTAGATCCCAAAACAGCCCTGGAGCAGTTTTATGCATTACCGCAAGGGTAATATGTAGGTTGACAGCCAAACGGGCAGGGATGTTGGCAAAGTTGAGTCCCCAAACACATTGTCTCCATGATATTTCCACCATGACCAGATTGGAAGCAAGCATTCTGCTATAATTAGTAATATAACTTCAAGAGCGAGCCCCTGTTCTAAACTTACACAATCATAGGTATTTGTGTCTTTATTAACTTTGCACACATATGAAAGACTGTTGTCTGGTGCAGAGCGGCAGCGCTAAAGAAATATTAGCTTCGATAGAACTGCACCTATACAGACAAGCTGACAATCTAGAACATACAGGAGCTCCGTCTGGCCCTTCACCAAGATTATCAATAAAGCAGTCGCCACCATCAAAGAGGCAGTCACATTGAACCCCAGTCTGCCGGGTAGATAGGCTGTTGGAACTTTCGATAGGGCTTCCCATGACAGCACCCTGCGTGATAGCGAAGAAGAAAAGGTTGAAGATCCGCATGATAATCAGAAATTAATAGTACTGCTCCAGGTCGCGTGTAGGTTTGAGGGAATATTATAATCCTGTGAAGATGTTTGAGCTTTGTGAGACGAGAACTATGGAAGGGTTTAGATGGACTACTTATACACTTCTCAAGCACACTGAGCTGCACTGTGTCTTCTGTCTTGGTCTCTCTCACCCATCCCTGAGACCCCCAATGCCGCTGATCTTGTAGGTTGGAAAGGCAGTGCTGTGTTCACACTTGCAGTGTTAGTGGGTGGGTGGATAGATGTGGATCACATACTCTGAGTGTATACGAACTGCCCAAACATATCATGATTCTGGAAATGATGTGGGGCTAACATGTGGTGGATACTCCAGAGGACAACATTTCCTGTGTACTTTCATAATCCAATGAAATTGGGAACTACAAATATTAAAATTAGCCTCGCAAGATCGTTTCGAACCCTGAGTCCTCCCTGGGGGCCTGGTCCCGACCAATGAAACGGCGATGGTCATCGATCGTCGTTTCGAGGCACCGAAGCAGGATGCTGAGACTCGCGGAGGCGGGAACAGCCAGCACCATCGCTCTGCCACCTCCCGAATACTTCACTTTCTTTGGTTGACGTGAAGGTCTATTGTTGGGCAATAGGCAGTCAGGTGACCTAAGCAAAGCCACTGCATGTATGTCAGCTGAGAGCATGGATGGCCGGTGAGGAGCATCGGCCGTGGCAGATTGCTTGAATCCACAGATATCTGAATTCCAAATTGGAAGACGGGTTAATATATTGCCATTGAACAAAGGCATAGAATTTACAATTGGGTTTTATGAGAGTGTTAGGGACAGTGTAAGGAGGATGCAAGCATGGCAGTATTTTGTCTCTATAGTAGGCCTACTCCTGCTGCTTTGAACCGTCCAGCCGTATCTTGTTTGATCATAATCTCATCGAGAATCGTCTACTCATCCCCCAGAACAGGCACATCCCAATCCACCCAAGCAGAGCTATCAAACCCAAGCCCAGGATAATCCTTCTCAACATCCGTATCAACCCCCTCCTCCCCAAGCAGAAACCTCCTCATGAAGACATCCAAATCCTCATCCTGCTCTGCTGGGAAGCTACAATGCGCATGGTCACTGGAAAGAGAATACCCCATATGATCCTTGACCCCCAGCGCCTCCCACACGCTCCGCGCAGCCCGCATACACCCCAGCGACGACCACGGCCCCAACCACTCATACCCGGCATTGTCAAGCGAGAGCAGTGCGCGCGGCGCAACCAACCCAGCAAGCAGATGGTGGTCGAAGGGCAGGACCTCGACGTCGTTGACGTACTCCTCGAACGAGGTCGAGAACCACACGTTCTCCCCGATGATCTCGGGCGCCGTCTGCACGGAGCCGGACCCGCCGTCTTCGGCCTCAGCAAGGCGCCAGCACCCCGTCCCCCCCGTGCCTGACTCCTGCGGGATCGTCAGCGCGATCCGCTCGTCGAAGGCGCCTGCGACGAGCGCGCCTTTCCCGTTCCGCGAACACCCTGTTACGCCGAGACGGGTCGTGTCGATGTTCGCTGTCTCTGGCTCTGACGCTGACTCCAAGGCGTCGATGAGCACCGAGACGCCCCATGCCCAGGCGGTCATTGCCGAGGCTGGATGGTCTGCGCCGTAGAGGTCGTAGAAGAGGCCCTTCCCGCGACTCGAGGTGTCAGTTTGCTGTGCGATGTCGTCGTTAGGGAAGATTATTGTTGCGACGCCGTCGGGAAGTGGGATGCTCAATGCGCCGTAGGCGATTATGGCTGGGTATGGGCCTGTCCCGCTTGATGGTTGGGAGATGGAGACGTCGAAGGAGATACTCTTTCCGGACTCGGATGCCATGATCGAGAACGTGTCCCCGGAGAGAGTTGCTGTAACATTGGGCGGGGTGGGTGGCTTCTCGCCGAGCTCGAGCTGTTGCAGGAGCGTGGCAATGTGCTCGCGACGACAGGCCCAGTCGTCAGCGCTGGAAATACGGCCGTCTTGTGCTGGATACCAGGAGAATGGGTCAGGGAGGGTTGCGATCGTCTCTAGGGATGGTGAAGCGGGGAGGGTAGGACATTGCGCTTGCACATTGGTGTAGAGAAAGCTCAATGCTAGCCCTAGGACAAGACGATGGGCAGGAGCCATGATCCTGTTGCTATCGTTATTTCAGTCTGAGTGCGAACAACTCCGGTATACAGCTCTCGCCTTGCAACCGCTTTTATAGACGGTTGTTCCCTTCGACCGAGGCGAAGGGATGGCCCTCGACGGTATATAACTCCGTGTTTGCGGACCTCGGGACAATTCTGGACTAGACTAAATGGATCAAGGTTGGCAGACCCTAAACGTAAGCAGGTTCCGGGATAGGACTCAGAGACCGTCCTTGAAAGAGCGGGGTACATCTTCACCCCACGATCTCGAACATGAACCTGGTCCAGTTGAAACGGCCTGGCCCTCGATATTCCATGCGCTGAAACAGAATTCCTGCCGCTGATCGATCAGCTCCATCGACCCAAGCCGAAACATTCCGTTCCTGAAACAGCATTGGGCGTGCATCCCGATGCTGTGGTGGAAGGAATGTGTCAGCCAGAATAGCCCTTCACTAGGAACGGTTGACCCTTTTTAGTGGAGCGGCAATTTCCCACACAATGTAAACGCTGGCATGACGGAGAGGGGAATCCCTGGCGCTTGTCATGAGGTTGGCAAGGATTGAATTGATTGTTAGGGCTGATTCTTCCGGTATTTAGCCACGAATCACGGGTCGTCATTCCAGACTCTCCTGAGTGATACGGTATTGGAGCCTGAAGCACAGTTCTATTCTCTTAATATGGCTATAGCATACATCGACACCTCACCGGTCGACAACCGGCCCCGCGACCTCATGCTTAACCCTAACAGGGAAGACATGCCACGGACAAGATTCTCTCCACGCACGGCGATGCGCACCGTGATGGCCACGCCCTTCTTCAACCTGGGTATCGCCAGACCCGGACCAGAACCCCGAACTGTGCCCGTAGTCCATGCTGGAAATTCCCTCGCCCGCATGCCGCGTCAAGTCCACCAGCCTGTTCAGGATATTGAACTCGAGCTTCAGCTTCACGCTATATATCGTCGCCTTGATTGCCGTTTGCAACACATATCGTCCTGTAAGTTGCAAAACTATGATGGTGACGTCGAGGATGATGACGGTGATGTTCATGTAAATCAAGTGTAGGATCAGCCGTCGCCCGGCCTCGCCGTGCACCTCGCTGAGTGTTCCGCCGAAGTAGAGGAGCCTGCACATCGTGTACAGATACAGGCCCGAAATTATGACCTCCTGGACGAAGAATATCGTGACCTGGATCCGTTCGTAGATTGCGTACGGGCCCGCGAACCGCGCATGCTGGACGGAGTTCGCACCATAACACAGAATTATCGTCGGGATGTGCAGAATAATCGCGTTCACTACAATCATCGTCAGCACGAAACGGAGGATCGCGTGCCGTCGCACGACGAGGTGTAGGCGCGAGTAGAGAACCAGCGACTGCCCCGAGACCATGCAACACCAGCCGAAGATTATGAGCGTGACGTAGAACGCGGGGATATCGGTCGCGAATTTGAAATCCTTGAGCACGAATCCGATGGAGTAGATTGCGATTCCCCAGGTTGCCACGAGGACGCTCCAGAAGTAGAGCCCATGGCGGCGTTTGAAGGTGTAGAAGAGGAGGAAAGTGAGCTCGAGGACGTTGTAGAAGGCGACGGAGAGGAAGGCTGTCACGACGTATGTGAAGGGCCGTGGGATTGAAGAGTCAACGCTGCCCCCGACGTCGTTCAGTGCCATTGTGCGACCCTGTTGGATGGCTGATGCTGTTAGGACATCATAATAGCAAAGGCATTCGCGGCACGACTCAACGGGATAAACGTTCAATCCATCGTTCCTCGCGGCCATATTTAACCGTCATTGTGGGGCATCGAAAGCCTGGGGCGTCCCATGGTACCAGGCGCAAGGCTGAATGTGGTGACGCACTGACAGCTGTTGTCCCGCGGAAAGTTTTGCGGGAGCCACAGTCTCAGTCTCTTCCCCAGCTACCCATAGCTTTGGGCCCGAACTATATCAGACTTGGCAGCAGGCAGCAGAATAAGCTTCGGTCAACCATGGAAGTGATCCCCAAAGTGCTTCTTAATGAAGATTTGCTAGTCGAGAGTGAAATGGCTTAGGTGTGGATTATCGGCTTTTTATGTTGGAGAGTTTGACGAGCAAATCCCAGGTCTGTGTCTCTTTCTATCCATTCGAAATCTTCATGGGTTCGGCCGGCTGCAGCCCAACACGGTACAGGACACGGGTATACAGGCAGGGGACACTGTCCCAGAGCGCATCCAGACGTCGCAGGCAAGATCGTGGGAGCAGTCCGAGATCACAAAACCTCTTTCCTTCCCTAGCGAAGATAGATATGCGGGCAAATGAGGAAAGTACGGCCTTCAGAGAGGCATTGGGTGGGTTGTACCTTTGGTATAGGACATTGATCGGAAGGGGAGGAGCGATCATGGAAGTAGGTAGTCCTAGGCAACGAGTTGCTCCTTCCGTCTACGCATATGGATAGGTATGCAACAAGCGAAGAAGGAGGGTCACTCCTTCCTGGCGAAGTTTGCATGGAGCTCATGGAAGGTACGATTCTTTCCTCGAGCCTTGGAATCCTGTCGCAGGATGCGTACGTAAATTACGGTATTCGAAGATCGTGGTGTGTAGCCCTACCAAGTATTGATATAGCCCTAACTGACGTATACCGACTATAACTTCGCCCGCATCTCCGGCCCCCCAGCCTTAATCCGCTGCCAGTATTTGCCCTTCAACTGCAGAACTGCAAATCCCAGCTCAGCCCACTTATCCTGGTACACTGGTAACGCGTACGCCGTCGTCCCCTCCGCCGGTGGCCCAGCAAACTCCCGCAGATACTCAAAGTACTCTTTGAAATCCGGCTTGATCTCATGGAAGAGGGACGTGGGCCCCTTGTATTTCAGCCGCTCTGTCTCCCAGATATCCTGCTCCCGGGGCGAAGGAAGGGGCTTTGCGTTGTGGTTCGCGAAGTACCGTGCCACCGCGACGGCTTGATATTCGTAGACTCGGAAGCTCAGTGCGCCGCGGACCTGCCCGACAAATGCGAGAGAGGGATCTCCGATCTTGAAAATGTGCTGGTACAGTCCGGAAACGCGGTTACTCGGCGTGACGGGGTCGGGCACGAGGAAGGGATAGGAGAGCTTATACCCCGTTGCAAAGACGATCTTGTCGATGTTTTCGATGCTCGAGCCATCGCTGAACGTCACGTCCACCCCCGTCAAACCCGGCGCAACTCTCGCAATTGTTGTCTTAACCTCGACTCCTGGTAACGTAAACGCATTATGCAGCGCCTCATTACTCCCCCGCTGGGAGAGATACAGCGAGCCCCGCACAACAGCATGCAAATCCGCAATCAAATCCGCACTCGAGATATTCCCCCCCACAACAACAACCCTCTTATCGACGTAATCATTTGCATGCCGAAAGCTCTTCGAGTGCTCAAAAACCCCCGGATACGCGTCAAACGCGCCACCTAACCCCTCAATCTCCGGAATCAAGGGAACATTATAATGCCCCGACGCCACAACAACCGCATCAAACTCCTCAGCCCACCAATACTCCGCCGGCCTGTCGCGATGATAATGGCCCCCCTGCCGCAGTGTAACCCGCCACTTGTCGCCAACCTTCTCAACCCGCTCCACGGTCGTCCGGAACGCCACGAGGCCCAGATACGGCCGCAGCAAATCCTCAAGATACGCCTGGACAACCCGAAACGGCCGCGACGGGTTCCCCCGCCCTAACTGGCGCACCGACACCGCAGAATTCACCTCAGGGAAGGGCGTATGCGTGAAACTCATCGCGTGCGCGCCAACATTGCTATCGAGTGCGTCGTGGATCCCCGTGCGCGCCGTGAGGTCTTCGGTGACGGGGTCCGTGAATGTCGGCAGCGTACCTGGGATCTCTGGTCGGGTTTTGGCCGGACGACTGGGGATTGGGAAGGCGTCGGGGATGGGGTCGTAGTGCCAGAGTCCGCCTGGACGGTCTCGGCGCTCGAAGACGCGGATGCGCGAGAAGGCGTTCTCGTCGATTAGGGCTTTGACGGTTGAGATTCCCGACGGGCCGGTGCCGATTACGGCGACGGAGGGATAGCGGGCCATCTCTGTTGCGTGCTGGGTGACGCTCTGATTTTGGAGTCAGGGTTTGAGAGCTCTTTAAGCGTGGGAGACATGATGGTTGAGGTCGATTCGGATTTAGGGAGTGGGCAGGATGGCGCAATGGGACTCCACGGTGTCGACTGGAGTTCTGCGAACGAGGCGGGGGACGCTTGTGAAAGAAGTCGAAGTTGGAGTTGGAGTAGCACGGGCTAAACTGACGCTGCAGCTGTTGAGATCTTGGGGCGCCTGGCGTGATTGCCGCTGCTGTCGCTGCCGTCTAGTCGCTGGTGCTACAAGTATAACCTCATTTGAGCAAGGCTGACGCAATTACGGGGCAATCCCCACCAACCGCTGTTTCGGTGTGGGAATAGAGAGGGGTTATGAGATGAGAGTTAAGATTCTATTCTCTCCTGCTATCCAGAGGAGAATCTATACGAGCTGTATGTGAGTACGTCGTCCGAACACCAGCAAGAATCCCAACAGCACTCGGAATGCCGAATCTTCGTGGCAACCGCCTGCCTAAGAGGCGAACCTGAAATCAATGCTACGCACCATCAGCGTTGCAACAATATACCATTGCTAGGGCAGCTAGACGTACCGTTTATTGCTCATCACCGAATTCTCGCGCAGGTATTCTTCCCTCTGCTCCCCGGTCAGGGCCTCCCATTTGGCAGTGTTGCGTCTATAAATCTAGTCAGCAACCTACTATAAGCTCGAAAAGGAGGAAGTACCTATTGCGCCAGCCATAGTAGACCTTCGCTCCAATGAAGAGGAAGAAACTGGCCACCGAAATCCCAATCAGGACTTTGTTTCCTTCCCGATAGTACGGGCCATCTTCAGTCCGGTAGACCTGATCTCATCAGTATCCGCGGCAGAAGTGAATAGAGTGAACCCACATTAGCACCGGCAATGCTACTTATCTGCACAGACATGTTATACAGCGCAGACGCAACCGTGCGAGTCCGCACTGAGCCCGCATTCCGCGACGTCAACGCCACCAGGACGGGGTGGATACTCGGCCCCCCGACGAGGAGAGTCAGAATCGCCCACCGCGGCCAGGGCATGCTCTTCTGCGGGAGCGTCTCGAGGGCAATCAGCAGAACAAGGTACCATAATTCGACGCCGGCGCCGAAGAGCAGACGCTGGTGTGTGCGCTCCGCCATCCAGGTTGTCGCAACCATGGTAATGATCGCGATCGCCGCGGCCGGAATGGTGAGCAGGTTCGTCTGGAAGGTCGAGAATCCCTGCGACCGCAGCTGGAGCGTCAGGTAGTTCGTTGCTGGGGTTGTCGGGATCATCCAGATGAGGCCAATGGCATAGATCGGCCACATATGGTAGTCCTTCAGCGATTCCCAGAGGAGGCGTGGGGTGACGGCTTGCCGATTGTGCATGCTTCCTTTGCTCGGGTCGTCGCGGATGACCCTATTCACGAGGATCTTCTCCTCGTGCTCGGTGAACCAGCCTGTTTTCCCGCCGAAGCCACCTTTCGTCTGTACGGGGGATGCGGGCATCCAGAATGCGGCGATGATGCCAATTACGCCGGTGATAAGGCCCTCGTATGCGAAGAGGTATCGCCAGGATCCACCGCCATTTGAGTCTTTGATATGCAGGAAGCCGAACGCCAGGAAGGCACCGATGATGTTGGTCGAAGTGTACGAGATCCAGAACCAGGTGAGGCGCTTCGGGAGTTCGCTGGACTTGTAGAAGAACGACAGGAATAGAATTGTATCGGGGATGAATCCGCCTTCGAGGAAGCCGAGCAATGCACGCAGCCCTAGAAAGGCATTCTTCGTTTTCAGAAACGCCTGGCACGCTGCAACAAGACTCCAGGCGACCATCTGGAACGGGATCCAGCGATCAGGGCCCAGCCTTTTCGACATTAACTGAGAGGGCAATTCGGCGATTAGGAAACAGACCAGGAAGATGGTCTGGCCTGTGTTGTAGTCATTGCTCGTCATGTTGAGATCTTCCAGCAGAGTGTCCGCCAGCGCCTGGCCGATATTCCCTCGATCCAGCTGCAGTGCGAAAAAGGTTACGCACGCGAAGGTACAGACGCGAAGGTCAATCTAGATCGTTGGTCTCGAAATACAGACGAAGTAAGGGAGTATTGCCTACCTTTCTGACAATTCTCCTCTCTTCCTCAGGAGTCCATTCAAAGTCAGGATCCCAGCGATGGATGCCCTCATAGCTATCAATCGGCCGGTTGTACCGGGGGTCCTCACTCGACGCGAATGTACTCTCTCCCTGCCGAGACCGAATCTGCTGCTCCTTGTCGGAATCGTCAGCGTCACTGACTCCACGAGAATCAGCCTCCACCTCGCGAGCAGAGATCGGTACAGCCTTGGGCCCTTCCGCTGTCATGTTGATAAAGATTTGAGATATGGGAAACAGGGAAGTTGGGGCCAGGTACCCGGGCCGTTCTTTTTAAGCGTGTATTGGGAGCTAGCTTCCCCCTTCCGCTGTTATGTCGTGCCCGGACAGATGAATGAGATGATCCCTGCCATGTGGTGCCCCACGCTATCGTAAACGTATTTTGTAAACAGCAACTGGCCGGCTCATCGTAACCTCGTTAGAGGAGCATGTCACTTCTCCTACAAGAACCCCCGCGGAGAACCAAGTCTCCCTTGTTTGAAGGATCTTGCACCACTTAGGGCTTTCACGCGCCATTGGGTAGGGCAACGGACCAACCACGGCTCTGCATTTCAAACCAACTTTCATGAAAAGAGGACGTTGAGTTGCCATGGTAAAAGCTTTGCCCGCAGCCCAGGCTTTAGCTAAGCGTGCCATTGGCTGGCTGAAGGCTGCGTCTCTGGCGACATTTTGGGGGATGATGGTGCCGGATGGTGTGAGAGACCTTAGCCCCGGAAATCGGCGTTAAAAGCCCCATCGGCAAAGGAGGCCGTTTCTCGTCAATAGAAGCTGCTATTAACTGGCTTCATACAAAGAGATGAGCCCAGGATTGGTCCTAGATCTTGAAAGAAGCGTTATGTTGGAGGGAAGGCAATTGGGACGTAGGATGCGTACTACCCAATGTTTTGGCCCGTCAATTGCCGTTCCGGGAGCTGCATGTCTCGAAACCCAGAGAATCAACGAGAGAGCCACTCGGCTGGATGAAGTTAATCATAAAGTAGAAATGACATCTCAAACCCGCAAGACGACAGCTCAGCCTTCCGCTTGGCGCCAAACACGCTCGTATGGTGGCACCCGCCGTCTTACCCATTCCCTTAAACTACTTAGGGCTAGCCATAACCACCTCCGCACAGCGCAGTTTGGATCCGCAACCCGGCCAGCATCACATCCCGGAAACCACGACCAGTCGCGCTTTCCTTTGACGGCGGGGGTCTAACGAGAAGCAAAGAAGGTACAACCCAGGGTCCACGAACCGGCCATTATGCGCCTTCCTCTTACGAGAGAAAACGAACAAGAAAGGAGCGATCTATGAAGCATTCAAGCGTGGCAGGTGCGACTGGTGGCCCGGGGCGACGATGGACTCGACTCTGGCGAGGGATGTGCCTTCCTATTCAAATACGTGAGGTCACACAACCCCCCAAGTTGTACGAGTACTGCTCCTCTGGAGCCGGGTAATGAGCGCTCCTTGACGGGCTTACCAGTAGAGGAGCTGCAGCGCGGACAGGGCGTATAGTTATAGCGAGGACAACCAATGGTATCAGACACCAGGAGATTAAACCCTGTTGATATAGTTCTGTTTTTCCACTTCACTATATCCCTTCACCCTGGGGACAAGGGAACTTTGATTACTATGATATGCTCAGATACGCGACAGTAAATTAAATCTCCTTCTCTCAGCCTTTCGGTACCCGTGCACATATAATGATCCTGATCAGCAGCCCCCCCGAGTCGATTACATGGTACCAAGTCATGTCTTCTCCCTCCAGTCCCCAGCATTTGTCTTTCACATCCCCATGATTGAGTCAGGCACAGGCAGTTCCAATACCACAGCTGCTGGGTCTTCATCGTTCAAGGTTGGAGGTAGGGAATGCAAGACTGGATAAGAATCACGCTATCCAAGTTCAATATCACCAGCCCACCGTCGGCGCAAAACAAACACCTTATCGCCGATTGTCGTGCCAGACTCCACATATCCAGCTTACAAAGGCCACTTGCGCCAACACAGGAAAACGAATCCTCGTCGCTGGTGTCTAACCTCCTCCTCCGACGCCGCGGCTGACTGGTAGCTTTGCTCTACACTCGCGTCAGTTGATTCCCTGCTGTTGCTGTGTTGGCATTACGCATTATGTTGCAATATGTCGTCAGTGAGGGGTTTGATACTTCTTCTGGGTTTCTTTTCCTACGGAGATCTGATAAGATGGGGTATGTACCAGTAAATATGCATGGAGGGGGTGTATGTGATTTGGGGATTTATGGTGTAATTCGCTATGCTGGAAGGGGAGGGATATAAAAGGTCAATGAACTGAGTTGTGTTGAAGCCAACTTGATGCCTGATCTTCTCATCTTTATACCGAAATTCTTGATAAGTTCTCGTTCCACCATGGCTCCATCCATCGAAGTCGCTACCGCAACGCCAACCCCCGCTACCGAGACAAAGCTCGATCAGAAGGCCTCCGCTTCTGGATACATTCGTGAACCACTCAAGTACTCCGGTTCTCTGGACGAGTACAAGAGCTTCGACGTCACGCCCGTGATTGGGAGGGAATTTCCCGATCTCCAACTCACCGACATCTTGAACGACGACCAGAAGGTCCGTGATTTAGCCATCACCGGTACAGCCCCAACAATGTCGGTGTCGAATTGAGTTAATAGTAGCAGTCTCCCGCCGCGGAGTCGTCTTCTTCCGCAACCAGAGCCTCAACTCCGATGACCAGAAGATTCTCGGTCAGAGGCTCGGTGAGCTGACAGGCAAGCCTGCTACGTCGAAGGTACGCCGCTCTGTGAATCGGAACCATGAACAGAATTAACAAAACGACAGCTCCACCGACACGCCGTCAACAACGCCGGCCGGAAGATCACCGTCAACGAGCACGGAAAGCTCGACGACGAGATCTCGGTGATCTCCTCCGACGTGAACAGGAAGTACTACGGCGACAGGTTCGCCAATAACTCTCGCCATCTTGCGAGTGAGGGGTGGCATGCCGAGTATGTCGTCGGTTCAGACAATATACCCCCTTAGAAGAAAACGCGGAATCTAACAGCTTAGTATCACCTTCGAGCGAGTCCCCTCCGACTACGCCATCCTGAAGATCACGCATTCCCCCGAGGACCAGACTGGCGGCGATACCCTCTGGGCATCAGGATACGAAGTCTACGACCGGCTGTCGCCGCCCGTCCAAGTGCTCGCGGATACCTTGAAGGCCGTCCATCATCAGGTATTTTTCACAAAACCCATACACACCGTAGCATGTCGTTCCCAGACTAACAGTCGCAGCCACAATTCAACAAAATCGCCAAAGAACACGGCATCGAGCTCATCGAGGGAGATCGCGGCGCACCCGAGAACACCGGATATGACTTCCAGGCTAGCCAGTGCGTTTCCACACATCCTTACTTTCATACTCATAGATTACTGATGCGTTGAGTAGCCCGCTTGTGCGCACGAACCCGGTTACCGGGTGGAAGAGTCTCTTCGGGGCCGCGGGTCAGGTCGACAACGGCTGGATCGAGGGCGTTACCAAGCGCGAGAGCGAGATTTTGAAGAAATACTGTAAGACAGCCCGGGTTCGAAGTACGCACCTATAGTCAGTCTGATCTGATTCATCATAGTCCGCCAGCTCATTGCCGAGAATCATGACCTCCAAGTCCGCTTTAAATGGGGTACGAACGATCTGGCAATTTGGGACAAGTGAGTAAACTTGTATAATGATTCATGGGAGGAGGGTGCTGACGAAAGTCTAGTCGCTCCGTGTTCCATACTGCCACGAAGTAAGTATTCAGCCTCTACTGTGTTGGACGTCTGCTAACACTGGCTAGCGACTACGATGGAAAGCGGCAAGGGAACCGCGTTGTCTCACTTGGAGAAATTCCGTACTATGACCCAGGGTCGAAGTCGAGACGCGAGGCTCTGGCTGCTGAGGCTTGAGTTGAGGATGATAGTTGTCATGGTCAGCGTCAGAATCTATGAATTTGCGCTTTCAATGTCCTGATCTCTACCAGACTGGGAGATATTGTATGCTCGAAGATAACCTAGCGATACTCTATATCTATATTCCTGCCACTCCAATTCACCTTGGTGCTGAAATCCCGCGTCGCCCCAAACTCCCAGACCCCCCACAGCGTCTGCTGGGAAATAACATGCAGGGATTTGAGCAGGCCCCCTGGATCTTCTTGAACACCTCACCCGGTCTCGCCCCCAACACAGCCCTCAGCCAAACACACTCCGTTCGAGCGCTATCCCATTCCCAGATAACACGGCCGCTTGAGAATCCTCGCTTGGAGGCTCAATATAAACCCTGCATGCGCCCACTTCTTTCAAGTCTTGCGTTTGAACGACAAGATCTCCCAACCCTACGAGCGTGATAATCCCTAGCAAAATGCCCAGCGTCTCAACCGCCTTCGAATGGACTTTCACAAACTGGGGTCCTCTCACAACCCCTTACTCCCTCCCAGACACTTGCACATCGCGCGTCGCAATTGCAAATTCCGAAGTTCCCTCGGTCGTGGCATGGTGGAACCCCTGCGAGGACCAGCCCTGGTCCTGTTTTCCGACACCCACAGCCTCAGATGCCATCGACGACATCGTTTCCTCGAATGAAACACCTGGACTGGGACGTCTAGGACCATACTTTTCGCCCGCGCCATCGTGTCCCTCTGGGTGGGAGACCGTTGCAGCCGCTGCGCGTACAGGGGACCCTGAGGCACCGCTCTCGACCTCGGGCTGGATCGCAACACGCAGCATCGGTGACGAGAGCGAGCCTGACGCCCCAAGGTTTCATGACCTCATTGAAGCGCTTGCCGGGTCCTTGGATCCGTCCGAGACGGTAATTATGTGTTGTCCCAGGTAACTCCCTGCCCTCCCCCTTTAAAAGAAATCTCAACTAAATACCCTTGCAAAAATACGGGTAGCTCTATGACCGTCTTCGCCAACGCCAACTGCTACTCAGCACTCCCTTCCTATACCCCTTCCACAGCCTGCCGATCCTACTTCGTTCCAACGGATATTGCCACCGTAACCACTGGATATGTCGGCCTTGACGGCGAAACTACCACCAGTGGGATATTAATGCTCACGCCGACGACACCGGCTGACACTTGGAGGACTACTTTTGCTGCGAGCGAGACGGCAGATTTTGTAGCTTATACGGAGGCCCTCGCGCTTCTGCTTTTGCATCAGCCAACGGATTTAGAGGGTGGTACGGATGATGGGAGTGATCATGGCAGTGACGAGGCAGACGATCCGAGTGAGACGAATTCTGCGGGCCGGCTTGCCGTGGGGGGCGTAGCTGGGTTGTGGGGTGTTGTTGGCGGAGTGATTGCTTCAGTCCTTGCGGGTGCTTCGCTTGTGCTGTTGCGGTAGGTAGGGTGTTTGTTCTATAGTCTGGTGGCTGAAGATTGGGAATCGCCGATAATTGCCGTTTGAATCCGTACCACACATATCTATCTCTGCTACATTATACCCTTCATTATGAAGATGGCCATCATGAATGTCATTCCGGAGGAGGAAAGGATGCAACGAGTACATACCAACAGATCTAACTCTATAGAACGCAAATATGACGCATCATGACACGCTAAGTTGAAGATAATTTGGAAATTTCTGCAAGCTACCACACCTACCTTTGCAGTCACCCGAAGTCACCATCGCCTCGGGCCCTGTCTTACTTCCGTCGGATAGAGAAGCGAAAGAGTTCGGGAGGTACGGGCGATTCCGCCACAAGGATGGAGTCAGACGCAGCGAACAATGGAGCCGGTTTTCGCGGGCAGAATACGTCAGATTCAGCATATATATGCAGAGCGACGAGCTCCCAAGGCCAGAGTCTGTGGCCGCGGCTCCAGGTGGCTTGGGTCACAGTGGACGCTGCTCCGAAATATCTCCGAACGGTAGAGAGCTTCCCAACCAAAGTTGGGGCTCAAGTGCTGTGGAGCCAAGGGTTTGTCTTGTTGCCTGGTATTTCATGTGTTGTATGTATTTCAGGGTCTCCGATTATTGACGTTTGATGAAGTGGCCCTGGATCCAGGCACGGTACATCTTAAGCTTCCGCTGGCGGTTGACGACCAGGCGACGATCGACCGCCAAATTGAGGATATCGAAGACACCTTCTTCATCGGCGGCTTCTTCTTGCGGTATCGTCTCCGGGAGCCCTTTTTCGGGTGTCCATCGACTCCACATCTGCTCGAGCTCGTCCCGGTCGAAAAAGAAAACGCGCGTACCGTCACCCCGGACATAGAAGTTCTCGGCAAGGTATCGGTTCTTCTTAAAGCGAACTTGTGCCAGATCACCGCGCCCGTAGTCACGGAAGAGGATCTGCCCACCGGGTTTGAGGACTCTGTAGACATTTCGGATGGCCCTCTCCCATTGGTCAGGTGCGAGAGCAGAGAATATAAAAATAAGAATCACAACGTCGACAGATCCCTCCGTGAGCCCGGGCGGCAGCCCGGTACTCTCTTCATCCGGCTGAGCACTGATATCCCACACATCAGCCGTAATGCACTTGGGGTTATAGTACTCGCTCTCTCGCATAACCTTGACTGCTTGCTTCGAGAAATCGCACGCATGCACCATGAGCTCCTCGTTCTCGTTATTCCGAATCAACGGAAAAGCAGTATTCCCCGCGCCCGCGCCAACCTCCAACACAACCTGCTTGCCAGCATCTTTCCGGGTCACTTCTTCCAAGACCGGAAACTCCTGGCGCAACCACTTGCGATCCTTGAAAAAGTTCGCCGTGTTATTCTTGTAGAAGAGATTCCACCATTTCGCGGGGTCGGCGTTGAACCGCTTCTTGTCGAAGTCCGAGCACGGCGCTTCTCGTTGCTTGGCGTATTGGATTTCCGCAAAGGCTTTGAACTCCTCATCCGGTTGGACGTGGTCCCAGGCGTTGAATTCGAAGACGTCATCGCCTTCCTCGAGATAGCGAGAGCCGAATTGGAAAGGATCGCTTCGTTTGAGGTTGTTGGTGGGGTCGTGGGAGCGATGCGGAGGAAGTTGTGGGGGAATGGCTGCTTGGGCGGCAGCCACAATATCTGTGGGCGCAGAAACGACCGGTGTGGAGGACATGGTTACACTGCCCGTAACGAGCGAAGGGCTTCAAAGAACGAAAGACAAAAGCCTGGGAGTCTGGCCGTGGGGAGACATCGTGGGAAAAATTGTTGATTGCACAGGCAGAAAACACACCGCCTTCACTGTGACAAACGGCAAACCGCAACCAATCACAGCCAGCCATAACGGCGGTGCCTAAGGCTAGCCTGGCTTGTTCACAGCCGCAATTGACCCCCCGTGCAAACTGTCCATCTTAAAGGCCGCAATTCCTCTCGTATCCCCCTTCGATCTCTTTCCCTTCCCCCAAGTCACTCGACGATATCTGGCCTCTCCTCGAGAGAGCCGTGGGTGTGCCATGTCATCGTGATCCAGCAATTTTAACAATTTATATCCTATCACAGCTTTCCCCGCCATCCAGACCACTCTGCGGAGATTGTCCCGTCTTACTCGTGCCAGCGGTCCACCCAGGCACCTGTATTTTCACTCGATTCGAGAAATCGAGGGCCTGTTTCCTCCCAAACGCCACAGATATCCATATTCCTACTCAACGGATATCAGGAACGCAGCATGTCGTGCCTCTCCAGCATCCTGAGTTGCTGCCTCCCCACCAAAGACCCCAAATCCCCAGAAGCCCAGCAACACAGATCCGCCGATCCTCCGCATCACCACCGTTCCTCCACAAACAACCCCTTTGATCCATCCCACGACCAAGATGGCTACAACAACATCGTCCCCCTCCCGGCCTACACCCCCCGACCAATGAGCATCCAGGAAAAGACATTGGAAGCTCACATGCGCGATCCCCCCATCTCCTCCGAAACACACCACAACCACCCCGAATTACAATCACACCCTGAATCAAACAACTGCACGCAACTAAGCACAGACGAGAAACAACGTCTCGCCTGGGAAGACGCCACTAACCGCGACTCCACCTCCCCAAACTACTACTACCCCTACTACACCCACCCGCGCCCCGAAGAAGTCACCTCGGACGTCTCCTCCGCTCTCTCATTCCCTAGTAGCTACGGGAATACATCCACAGCGACGCGGGAGACGCCCCCGCCTCCCTATTCGCCTCCCGTACTCTCTCCTGCGCCGTCAAGGTCCATGTCCATTTCTTCGGCGTATCGACATCCATTCCCGGCTATGCCGATGGCAGCTATTACGCAGCCGCCGCCTGCGTTCCACCGTTCCGATGGGACTGGTGGACGATTTACCCCGCCGCGGCGAAGTATCGACGAGCAACTCGCCGCATCGGGGGTGATGAGACCGGCAAGGTTCTCGTGGGAGAGTGAGCGTGAACGGCGCTAAAACTCGCATTTTCCTTTTCCTTTTTCACACGCATTTAGATAGAGAAGCGCTGCCGACACTGCTGCTGCGGGGACGAGTGGCTTTTCTCGATGCATCGATGCATCTAGCGTCCACATACACATATACCTGCGTATACATATATGATCTTCTGACGATTTCTTTTATGCGTTGGGAGGAATTATCCGGGAAAGGGATTCTGGATGGGTTTAATGGTACCCTTGATGGGTTGGATAGGCGTTTTGGGTGGCTGAATGGCATTTCCACTTCGATATAATCCTCTCTAATTCTCATTGCTATATTCCGTCCAGGACTCCTCGAGCCAGTGTAGTTCTTCTACTCTTATCTCGTACTGGAAGACAGCTCGCAGCAATCTGTTGAAAACTCGAATAAACTCATGACGGCATGACTACCAACCCGAAAAAGTATACGAGCAACAAAACGCCGATCTATATGAATCTAGGGGTATAATACATTCGCAATATGCGACGTCCACGTCCATCCCAAACACCCAATTCCTCGTACACAATATATCAGAGCAGTCCAACATCACAAACTCCGCACCCCCGGACCAACGCTGCCAGTCTCGAAAATCTCAACCAACCCAGCCCCAATCGCCTCTTCAAGAACCCAACGGAAACTCATCCCGTAGAGGTCCTTCCATTTCTTCGTCTTCCCCGGGAGAATGCCGGCGAACTCGCCCCTGGCTCGCTTCGCGACGCTGAAACTTCGCTCAGACTCCACTGCGCCGTCCCATCGGTCGCGGAGGAGGTAAAGCGGGACTTCTCCGGATTTGGATTTCTTGAGGAGTGAGATAAGATGGTCTCTGCCCGCACCGAGGAGTTTAAGGTACGGCCCCGTATTCGGAAGAGAAAGGAATAATGTCGCGGTGTGGAACTGGGCCTGCGACTGTGATCCAGTCTCTGCATCGCCCGATTGCCCTGCAGAACCAGAACCAGCTCGACTAGCCGCAGCCGCAGGAGCGGTGGTAGGTAAATTCGGTAAGGAGGGCACACTCGACGTCCCCTTGGCGAGCGACGAAGACGAAACAATAAACCCACTCCGCACAAGAGCCGTATACTCCGACGCGGAAAACGCAGCTCCCGGTATAGCACAAGTATTCCCAATACGACCAAGCACAGTGAGGAATTTCTCCTGCAACACTGGATCCAAAACGCTCTCCCTAACAAGCTTCTCCCAGTCCTCCGTCAAAACAAGACAATCACCCAACCCCGCCGCATCGTTCCCACGTCCGGGGACAATAAGCCGCCGGATCCGCCCCGCAATCGCGAGCTCCATGATCTCCCGCTCGACCTTCGTCGGCGCATCAAGAAGCGTGTGTACATGTGCAACGGAAACAAGAGGCGGCAAGGAGCGTCTGAAATTCAGCACCTGCGCGATCCGCGTGCTGTTCATGCCCGCACGCGCGGGGAGCTCTTCGAACATGCTATCCCGGACATATTTCAGGGCTTCGAGGACGTTGTCTACCGGTGCGGTCTCGGGGATGTGGTGCGATAGCCCGACGTCGGTGAGTGGGCCGGAGTCGAGGTCGGGATCGTCAAGTTTCGGTTTCAGAGCGCCGCCGCTGCCCCCGCTGGTGATGGGTTTGCTGCGGGCATGGCTTGCGAACGGGGATGCACGGGGGCGTGATGAGGCTGGTGTTTTGCGTTTTTTTATACCGGAGACTGGGGCGGAGGTTATTCGCAGTGGCATGACAGGATGGGGGATGGAGGGGGTGAAAGTGGGACGAGAGGCCTGGAGGCTCAAAAGCTTGGTCGGAGAAGAAGCCGAGCCGCACGTGGGGTCCACGTGACAGTGGCCCAAGTGAATGACGTAAGCTGTGGTTCCACAGACTGAGTTATGCAATGCAATGTTAAGACAGTCCAGTCTCAGAAGGAATCAAGGGTTTGGATGGGTTGAATTTGCCGAGGTGGATTTGCTGTCAGGTTCGCAGATCGGGGTTACATTTTGTAAAGCACGGACTTCGGTTTTTTTTTTTCTGCATCGAACATGGTTGCCGGTACTTCAACAGCATTCGCTGACGGTTGCCCAGGTGTATTGATCTGAAACACAGAGTGGAAAGATCATCCTGAAGCGAGCTTGGAGAATGTTGACCGACAGCTGAAGGACAATTAACCAGAGCACATAATTTCGCCGTTATCAGTGTGAGTATCATGGGAGGTATATAATCCCCCTTTCTCCCCCGCCTCCCCCATCGCTTTAAATATTGGATGACTCTCTCCCATCCGTCTCCAACCTCTACAACTTTCCAAACCCGTTCTTAAACTCCCAAAATGATACCTTCCCTTCTAACCTTCTCCCTCCTCTCCCTCCTCTCCCTCCTCTCCCTCCTCTCCCTCCTCTCCCTCCTCTCCCTCTCAACCGCAGCCCCCGCACCCCCCCAACAAGACTACTACCTGAAAACCATCACCAACGACCTCTACCTCTCCTCCTCAATAACCTACGACGGCCACATAAACTACGTCCTCCTCACAAACTCCTCCCTCGCACAGCCCCTCACCCTCTCCACCGGAGACGGAGCCATAAACCTCGACACAAGCAACGTCATTGGCGCTAGCTCGCACGCGCCGGTGCTCCTCTCCACGAACGAGGGTATAAACAGCGTCTACAAGCAGGTAATCCTGGGCGATGAGAAGTCGGGGAACTATACGACTGGGTTTCGGATTTCGGCGGATGGCGGATTGACGCTTGCGATGGAGGGGTTTGGAGGGTTTGTTGGGTGTACGGCGGCGAAAGGGGTGAAGCAGGTTTATTGGTTCGCCGCGGGGGAAGGGGAGGGGGAGGAGCTTCCGGTGACCTGTGAGGAGATTGGGTTTGTGAGGGCGTGGGATTTGACATAACTGAGAGTGAGAGGATTGCAGAACAACTCATTGACCTCTGGATGGGTGCTTGTCATCTGCGCTTCTGCTGCTTCTTTGTTTCACATGGTTGCATTGTTGGTGGTGGAGGGTCTGTGATTGTTGGACGAAATTCTCGATCGAGGTCGCGATCGGCAGGGCTACGGACTAAAGTGACACGGGCAACGTCGCCCTGACATGGGGTCTGAAAGTCAAAAACGAATGGAGGGAAATGCATCCATCAATGGGAGTTGATTCGTCGATATCTTCCACCTCCAGACCCCCTCAAACCAAGGATTCTTCCCCGGAAATCCCATCTTCCACGGTCTCTGAGTGCTGAGAATTGCCAGTAGCACCCGGAACAAGGGTCTGAAGTGCAGCCACACAATCCGCAAAATTCCTACAACACCTACTTCAAGTCGAAACGATTAACCTTCAGGATCATGTAGTCCTCCCAGTTACTCTTCTCCGCGGGGCTCTTCGGTCCAACAAGCTGGACTTGCTCGCCGTTCTCATCATAGAGAGTGTACGTGGGAGCATTGAGAGACGAGCCAGAGGCAGAGCCACTAGGAGGAAGCACCTCCGCCTTGGTCTTGACAGCCGCAGTTGAAGTCAGCACACAACCGTTTGCACCGATCGCCTCCGCTGCAACGACGCTGACGCGGCGACCCTTGAGAGGGAGTGTAGTTTCGAAGCCCGTGCGTTCGACCTCACCGAGGAATTCGCGCGAGCCGTGCTCATCGACGACGTTATAGAAGCGCCAAAGCTTAGTCTCAGTGTCACCATTCCAGGAGACATACACAGCCGTGCCCTCGTCGTTCTCAAGAGACACGATGGCAGGAACTTCGTTCGGAAGACCAGTCCAGTTGTACCGGAACCCACGGTAGTTCTCAACCCCGAGGCCCAAGTAGCCAGAGTCCATGTAGGCGTGGAAGATCGGAGTCCCGTCGGCACGGAACTCGGTCAGAGCGCCCTCGGAGCCCCAGTTGACGATGACGTTGCCATTAGGAAGGAGCTGGGTGCTTCCTTGAGACTTTGACAGGAGCCCATCAGGAGGCTGGAAAGCCTGAACTATGGTGGCCTTCCAGGTAGCCGTGTCAACTTCAATGATCTTACCCTGAGAGAAAGGGTGGGTGTGCACTTCATGCCCACGGCCGTCTTCAGTTCCATGCGCGGAGTTATCATACAGCGAGATGATCTCTTTGCTGCCCTCCTTGGAGACGAAGCGGGCATGGTGCTGGAAGCAGAACTTCACATTGTCTCCCAGTTCAAAGTCCGACTTCGTTCCTCCCAGGCGCCAGATGATCTCCCCGGTGGCACCGTTGATCTTGTGAACAGCGCAGGCATCTCGGGCTGAGATCAGGTAATTGCCCTCTGTATCTTTGTCCACAGAGTTAATGTGGAAGTAATCCCAAGCATCGGAAGAGTTATAACCCGAACCAGCTTGACCAGGGTTGATGGGGAGAATGGCCTCTGATACCCATTAGCGCGGTTTCTGGGGAAGTACAATTCCAAGATTTTGATTCACTTACCATCGGGAAGAACGTGTTCCAAGCTCGACCACTCAAACAGAAGCTCACCAGTCTCAATGTCAAGCTCTGCGATGCGTTAGTCCCCAATCGCAAGGTTCAATGCATCAGGTGAACGGACCCTGGATAATGGCGTCGACAATCCATTGCTGTTCAGGACTCGCTCCCCACGGGGTAAGGTCCTGAGGCACAGGCTGGTAGATCTGAATCAGGGCGGTCTCCTCGTTGATGATATGGAACTCATGCTTGTCAGTGAGCTTGTGATTGCCAGCACGAAGTTCACGGATGGTCTCGTAGTGCTGATCCAGGATGGTCGTGTGACCGTGGCCATGGCCATAACCAGGGTTGTGGTCCCCCTCAAAACAGAAGAGGATGTCCTTGCCCTTCCAGCGTGCCTTCTGGAAGTTGGTGGCCCAGATAGAGTAGTAGCCGTACCCAGACCAGACAAGCTCTCCATCATCGCGGAAGATATACGGTGCAGCCTGGCGCGGGCCATGCTGCTCACCCGCAGTATCCGGGAACCCAGCAAATGGAGCGACGAATAGATATCCCTTCTCGACGTCCGGCGCAGCGGGTATGGTGATGTTCAGCCGAGGAGGAGCCAGGTCGGTCCGCGACTTAAACTGCCAATCTGCAGCCACAAAAGGCAGCAGAGCTGCTGCTGAGAGCCAGTGGGAAAGCATAGCGAGTGCTAGGGAAGACCATCATGATCAGCCCTGATCGATCCATTACTCAATCATTGGATGGGTACATTAACCTTTGGTAAATACTCTGCACTGAGCCGAAGTTGCCTTGTTTTCGGTGGTTATCGGCGAGGACTATTGAACAATTGATAGTGTCCACAAGAAATTCCAACCGCCGCGGGGTTTCAGAGCAGTATTTATGCGGGCATGTTCGAACCGAATCTTCATGTCTGTCGACCGAGAACTGTGGTGCGAATTACGCCAAGATGCACTTCGATTGCGATATCAACACATCCATTCCCGAAATGGAGTCCGACGCTTCTCCACGGCTTCGTCAACCACGCAAACTTTCTGAACGATGAGCGGATTCGTCCCAGTTTGTTCGGTTTCCCCACAGATGTTGTCATGCCTTCTTCGAAGCCAATTTGGAGGGACCAAGCCATAACGACGGGTCCGTTTTCGGCCGAGCGAAACGATGTGCACCATTCCGAGTTTCGAGATATACTTTTGACGTCGCTCCCGTCCCGTTTCCCAGCACCGATAACGGCCCAAAGCACCCAGATTGTTATCCTCAGTACCTGGTGCAGCAAAGGTCACTTCCTCACCGCACATTTCTTGAGTGGGACAAGAAGGTTGGCAGAGCGAATCAATGCATTATTGAATACGGCAATGAGTTGGCCTACTTTCGCTTGAACCGATTCTCATGTCCGTTTGACACTTCGGAACATTCTTTCCATGCAGCCTTTTTCTTGCACCCCATCATGTCTGACAAGGACAGCCGGCGTTTGGAAGAACTCGAAACCCAGTACGACTCGTTAGATCCTTTCTGTTCAAATAGTATGATTGTCACCGTGGTCTGCTGGTTCGTTCATCGAACCATCGCTCGGAGACTGGGTGGCTGTCAAAGTACCGGAAGAAGTGGCTTGGCCATCTAGCTCGTTCGAATTTTTGGCATTATTTTCGTAACCTTTGCGCAGAATCGAGACATAGACGCTGCCATCCAGAAATCAGTCGGGATCGGTCAGCCCACCTGGTGGTATGCGAAGCCGTCCAGATGACGAGCCAGTGTGATCACAAGGGCCTTCGTCAGCTGAAGCCAGAGGAAAGCATCTTCATCATTAATCACAGATAGGGAACATCTTAAATGTGTTTAGCTCCGATGAGATTAACAGATCTCAAGGTTTCCCAGAAGACGTCGACATTGTTTACCCCCAGGGCGGTGAGCTTGAAAGAAATACTTATCGCCGACAACCAAAAGAGGAAATCTGAAACTTTTCTCGGCCTCGACTTCAACCGCTCCCTTCACAGCCAGCGACAGGCACAATGTCCAAGGCTACCGTCGCTGCCATCGCTGCAGCGAGTGCAGCCACTGGCGCAGGCCTAACAGCCCTCCTCTACTCCTCCCGACCTGGACACCAACAGCAAAAACCGACCCCTACAGCTACATCCGCGCTTCCACCCCCATCAAGACCCAGCACAGCGCCAATCCCTCAACCCTCTCCTCCATCCCTTGCCACAAAGGTTTCTGCTGCCGTCGCCTCCCCTGTCGATCCGTCCGGAATTTACCAGTATGGCTTCCCTGGCCCCGTCGCAGACACAATCTCCTCCCTGCCCCTAACAGGCGCCTACGACCGCCGCACCCGCAACCCAGCCTGGGTAGCCGAGCACATCACGCCCGCCAGCCTGGCCCTGAAGAATGCGGACCGCAAGCACAGCACCTTCTTCGAGGACGCCGCAATCCCGTCTCTCTTCCGCGCAAAGCTCGCGGATTATTTCCGGTCAGGATACGACAGGGGTCACCAGGTGCCCGCCGCGGACGCAAAATGGTCGCAGGAGGCGATGGACGGCACATTTGCGCTTACGAATATGTGTCCACAGGTTGGAGAGGGGTTTAACAGGGACTACTGGGCGCATTTTGAGGACTTCTGCCGCAACTTGACGAAGCGGTATCCGAGTGTGAGGATCGTTACGGGACCGTTGTATCTCCCCGCCCGAGATGCGGATGGGAAATGGAGGGTTAGCTATGAGGTTATTGGGACGCCACCGAATGTCGCCGTGCCGACGCACTTCTACAAGGTTGTTTATGCGGAGGAGGGGCCTGGTGTTCCCTCAGGCAAGGTTGCCTTGGGTGCGTTTGTCTTGCCGAATGCGAGGATTTCGAACGACAAGAGGCTCGCAGATTTTGAGGTGCCGATTGAGGCGGTTGAGAGGGCGAGTGGCTTGGAGTTTGCGAGCAAGTTGGAGCCCGCAAGGAGGAAGAGGCTTTGCCAGGAGATTAAGTGTGATATCGTCGTGCGCGAGTTTAATAACTCTGCGAAGCGGTCTTGATTTTCCTACCTGTACAGATGTTTCCTTGGCCCTTACCTTCGCTTCCGACATACTGTATTATGGGTTTCCTTTGCACAAAGCGCTATCTCGGGCATTTTACATTTACATAGTCAACGTTTCTATAGATTATCTTGTTGATACAGGGCAGATATTCTTCTCCCTTCAAAGCAGAGTCCAGCTCAGCATTGAAACGCAACGCCTGCCTTAGTCGCGATATTCCCCCCACGGCCTGCGAAACCTGTTCCTTCCGAAGATATCTCGACCAATCCAGGTTGAATCCCGTCTTTATCCTTCTTTTTCTTTTTCTTTTTATCTCGCGCCGCATCTTTGTCGTCTCCGTTCGAGTCGCGCGACGTCAGATCTGTCTCACACACATAGCATAGAATCAGGCCATGTAGTTCGGCCGTCCGCTCCTGCTCTTCCTTCGTCGCATGCGGATCCGGCGCATCATGCGGCGTCATAAACTTATCTACACACGGTTTGCATATTACATGGCCGCAGGGTTTTGTGACTGGCAATATTAGTTATCGCAAGAGAACTAGTCAAGCAGCGAGAGTGACATACGCATCACCTTCACTGTATTCGTCAACGTCTTCTTGCAACTCGGGCACACCCGTACCGGAGATCCATCCGGCCCAGTCTCCACGGTAAAATTCACATCGACCAGCGACTTGAGCGAGTAATTATGTTGGTTCGACTCTGTAGATCCCGGGCAAACAGGATTAAGCTTAACGACCTTGTTGGCAGCGATCTCATTCGGATCCGTCCCCGGCGTCAACGAAGGTACCCAAAAGGATGGAAGTGCCGATTTGCTCGATTCCAACTGGCAATGGCACCGTTAGCCCCATGCCCAAGCAAGTCCAAAGAATCCCAGACCAGCAAAAACACCCATGCAGAGACATAGACTTACCTTCTCCCTCTTAACCTCCTCCCTCAACCTCTCCTGCTCCCTCCTCACAACAGCCTTCATCTCCTCCTCACCCAACTCAAACACCTTCTTCTTCTCCCCACCCCCAACATCAACCTCCCTCCTCTTAAACCTCGCCAACGCCTCCTCCTCCTCAACATTCCTCTTCCTCTTCCCCGTCGCCGCAGCTTCAAGACCCATACTAACCATCTCAAACTCCCTGACCTCCCTCCCCCGCGCCTCCTCAAGGCTCCGCTCTTCCTCCTCCTGTATCCGTTTCCGCGCACTATCCCGCTCCCTCTCTAACCGCTTAATCTCCTGCCGCTGCGCAAGGAGGTCGTTGATCGCGCATTCCCGGCAGAACAGGTCGCCGTTTTTTGCGCACGCTACCGTCGGAGAACGCGCCGGGTGTAGGCATAATCTGCAGGCGCCGAAGGGGAGGAAGGAGTCGCGGCCGATGACGCCGCGTTGCGTACCCCAGGATGTGCGGAGGAGTCCGCGCTCGTAGGCTGTGAAGTGGGGGAGGGAGGTGTTGCGTTTTGAGTGGGCCATTGTTTTTTTTTTATTGTTATTACTCCTCTGTCAATTGTTCTTTTGGTGTTCCTCTTATCTTGGGAGGCGATTGGGTGGTTGGCTGGCGGAGGATTCTCCGAGGATGTGAGTTCGGTGCGGCGTCCAGTTGGGGGGAAAGAAGGAAGCTGGATTCAAGGTATTAAACAATAAGTCTGGAACTCCGGAGATTTGCAATCTTAAAAGAGAAAAGCCATTGACCGGAATTTGAAGGCATCTATGAAATTGTCAAAACGGATCGAAGCACTGGCAGTTTGTTGTGGTCCAATAATGAGGCGAAGATGGGCTCGCCGCTCACCGCCTGCCTCCCAATTTCAAGATCTCAAAAGCTCGATTCGATTCAACTTCCAGGAATCATCCAAAATATATACTTTACTTTTTATATAGGAAGTACTGACCATAAAGCCAGTCACCTGGGTATCCTGAAAGTACAAAACGCTCCTCCTGTGTTGCTTTTGCAGCGTCTATGCGGACAACAGCATCAGCCAGTGTGATAAGTTCACGTCCGATGTTAAACAGAAACAACCATAGTAGAGTTAGCCTACAGTAGGCTGCGCATCCAGAAACCACAAGTGATTCATGTTGTCGAACGCGACGACGGGATTAGCAGACCGAGGACGCCAGGAGGGAATCTTGATCTGCAGGACTCTCATTCTGTTGAAATTTGCCGCTTCACTAAAAAGGGTCATCCCTGCTAGTAAAGGGCTCATTCTGGTTGACACATTCAGACTCGAACCCAGAGGGCGGACGGCAGGGCTCGCCAGATGGAATACAAGTGAAATCCACCGCAGCGAGCAACTGCTCCTTCAGACGGAGATCTTCGGGATCGATATGACCCCACCGATCCTCAACCAGGATGCGGACGAAAGGATCATTGAACGCCTCCGCATACCTCAATGCAGCCTTGAATACGGGATTCCGAGTCGGGAAAGGAACCAGCGCCTTGTAGCCACCCGCCACGACATAGAAGTCTAGTAGCCTTACAAACGTGGCAAGGTCACGGTCACGGATCACCTGTCTGAGAGTGCGAGTGGCACGAGGGAAGGATTCTTCCACGTCAATGCATGCTTTTGTCGCTAGTAGCTCAAGGAACTCAAACTTCGTTTTTGTCCAAGGCTGGCCAAGCAGCTTGTCGGGGACACGAGAACGCGGGCAGAAAGGGAGCTCAAAGTAGCGATTCCCGAGATATTCCACGCCATCCCTCACTTCGATATCGACCACGCCATGATTGAACCACATGGAAATTTTGAAGTCGGCGACGGAAGTAGGAGGCTTGAATAACTTCCTCGCCCGCAAGATCAAATCGGCCTTTCCGCGGTGACCACAGACTCCTCTGTCGTAGTCTTCCAGATTGTCGAATCGCGTCTCAATACTCGGCCGAGCAACCAGTTGGCAATCATCCGGGAAGATTTCCATCTCTTGACGAAGATGTCGGCACACGTGGCTGAGAAACTTCACTTGACAATTGCGAACCACAGACAATGTGCACCAGCGACACCCGAGAATCTGCGTTCGGAGATTCACCATTTCAGCGTTGTCGATGGCCCCAACAATGGCATGGGGAGGGAGGAAGTGCCGGGTGAAGAACGGTTCATGGTCGTCATCGTCCCCGTCGCTCTTTGTTATGGCGAAGGCGAACCGAACAAGCCATGAATAAATCACAGGGTCGGAGAGTGCCCTGGCGATATGGATCGAGGCTCGAGGGAGGTTTATCTCCAGACAACGCAGAAATATTTCCTGTATTATTTCGGTTGGCAGGCTCTCGAGCGGTGACTTGAGTCTGGCCAAGCACTGCTCCTGGACCATTGGACCGAACTCGCTTGAAAGCTCGACCAAGCGGTCTCCAGCGCCCAGGGGAGGAGAGGCTCATGTGGCTGCGCAGGGATGGATTGGAATGATTCGCATAATTCGAGGAGATGCGCCAGCCTAGATGTTCCCCATTGTCCCTTTCTTCAGTATATGTTTTTCTTTCTCGGTCACCTTCGTCGGTTCCGACCGAGTGGCTGTCAACACGAGGAGTACAAGAAATGCAGCAAGCACAGATTGAATCATAATATAATGTGAGCTGGAGCGGACAATTTCATTCCCCGTGTTGCCAAGCCAGAGGTCTCTTCAAGGCACCCTCCCCCCTTGGGTATCCCCCCTAACAGACCAATCACGAATCTGAGTGTCGAAATGGTGAGGGGTTTGTGTGATGAGTATGAAAGAGTAAAATAGCCCTGAAAGGTCTTGCAAGGTATGGATAGCAATGAAGTCTCGTGTCTTCAACCTTCGAGGGATGAACAAGAACTCAAAATCCCACCACCTGCACAGGCAACGGCCCGCTACGATTGGACAAGGCGTGTGATTGACGCATTCGACTCTACATAGGGCTTGGTGGGTTCGCAGGGAAGTCGACCTCCGGACCTCGGGAAGCATACCTTATTGTTGAATGGTGCTTCTCATCATGGCGTTTCGCTGTCTAAGGTACAGCCACGTAGGCTTCCTGATGATGATCATGGTCGATGAATCATGCAACATAATATTAGAAGAAGCCAACTAGGAGACAAAAAGTGAAAATTAAGCTATTGGTAAAGCCTGAAAAGTCAAGAGAGAACTGGAAATGACGGAGGTAAGAAAAACATTGCCGACATAAAGCGAAGATGGCCTCACGTCCTGCGACACCACATCTTCGCCATTGGTCTTCCTCAAACGTGGTGGCTGTATCCAACTCACCCTGGCGATCAAAAATATATCCAGGCAGCGAGGTAACCTCCTTGATCATCAGGCAGCCGATACCCAGTTGCAGATACACCTTGGTTCCATCTCAACCGCTGGCACCTCTATTCCTCGCAGAAGCAGTCTGTTAACCAGAATTGACCCTTTTTAGTGGAGTGGCGATTTCCCACAGGAACCCAATCGCCTGATTTGGGATTCCGGATCTCGGTCCAGCCTCCGAGTGTTCCTTGACTCGTCCTGTAGCTGCTGGGGCTGATAGGGTCTCGGCGACAATATTACGGTTCGAGTGCATCGCGCTCGCCGCTGCCTATGCTTTCGATCTTGTTGTCCTTACGCACCGCGACAGCGACATTTCCAAGGCAATGTTCGTCGAGAACGTTGATCACCGTTTCTCTCAGGTGCTTCCAATCCTTATTGGCCTTTCGATTCACACCTAGCAGGACGGGTTGAGGGGGCACTGGAGACGGATGTCCGAGGTTCCTATCCGGAAACAACCTATCAACCCTTCTGCAGTCAATGCGGTTAGAAATGGCATTGCCGACCTGTTTCCAGATCGAAAAATGGGATTGGAGGGTATGCATCCACGATCTCCACGGGGATTCCGCGAAAGCCTTTCGGCAAGTCTTAAAGTTTGCGGGCGAGGGCGGCCCAGGCAACTTGGGCAAGGTAATTGCGATTTGCAAAAACAAGAAGAGTAACAGCTGGGCTTCTGTCCAGCTCATAAACGGAAAGACGGCCGCAAAAATCCACATGGCGTCTTCTGGAGAAGCTCGCTACGACAGATGTCATCCAGCTGGGTAATGAGATGGCGCGATTCACAACCTGGGATGACATCGTACAACGAATGCGAGCGAGGGATTTTCAGAAAGCTGTCACAGGGTGCCTCGCCTAGTTCAGGGCCGCCGGCCCTCAAGCCTGTCTCGAGAAAGCCGTCTGTGGTAGGAAGTGGGCTCTCATCGCACGAGACCCCCGGGTCTTCTAGATCGAGTGGTAGACGGAGCTGGGGCAAAGAGAGTGGTTGGAGGGGACGGGATCTGTGGGAAATAGCCACTCGACCTTCACTAGTTGACAGAAGGAGAGTGGAACGAGGAGGAAGATGGGGGTTTATATAACCCAAATGGCTCCCGGATACATTGAAAGAGAGGCCAGGAAATCATCTCTCTTAGTGACTCACTGGGTGGTTGCAAAGTCCAAAGGGAAAGAGGTATTTTTTAAATGCAGTGAATGGAATTCTTTCTCCGAAGGTCAAATCTGACTCAGTAACACTCATTCAGATAGTGTAGGACCCCTGCCCGTCACCTGTTATTCGAGCATAGGCCGAAACCTACCGGTGGGACGTCGATGCTAACACCGGGTACAACTGGGCTGTATACCCGTGGATTTCGTTCTACATGTGGTGGACGATGCCATCCGGCTGTCAGAAAGTCCACTGGAGGTTTGGATCACCGAAGAGATCTCCCGATTCGCTGTGGTGGTCTCAGTTCGTCAATTCCTGCGCAGATCGACTTTCGTCGCCGAGCACTACCCGTCGAGTCTCACATACCCAGAGGGCCGATCTGCTGGCTTGTTCTCATGCAAGGGCGCGGCAGGAAGGGGAAAAATTCGCAGAGGCTGGAGCTGAACTGACTCCATCCTCCAAATTCGAGCCGATCGAGAGTTGAGCTGAATGGAATTTGAACCCACATTGCGCGGCATGTCGCTCGCAATCCAGTTGTTGTGCTTGAACGAGTCGGAAAATCAGAGCTTCCTGCCCAGGTACAGGGTGTGGGCTCCCTTTGGCTGGAGCAGCAGGCAGAATTCCAGAGTCGAGATTTTCGCAAGACCAAGGATTCACCTGGCACCCGGGTTGAGACTCAAAGAATGGTCAAGCCACCGTTGGAATGTTCTGTCATTTCCTTACTCATACGTTCTTTGATGAAGATGATCCCAAGCAATTGATGAAGGGTGCCTTGGGATTTGGGTCCTCGACTAAGACCGAGTTGCAAAGATATCAACTCTCATCACACATTGATCGAGCAAGGTGGAGATGCCATCGGTTCCGGATCTCGTTCCATCAGGACGTCGCAGTTGATGCCAAAAATTGTTGCTTCCCGAGATACAAGGAGGATCTGCCGAGTCGAGTCGAATTATGACGAGGCCGCGTTTGACAGCTTGAGCTTTCTTGAGCCATACGCCCCTTCGGTAACAAAGGAGATCTGAGACAGCCGCGTGTCGACCGGAGCCGAATCCTAGGAGGGAACATTAAGCACATGGGCAGCCAGCACATCCATCTCTCGGCGAAATTTTAATTCGGTGCTCTGAACAAACAACGAATAATGATGTATGACCGCCGTCCTTAGATGCAAGGGCTGTTGCGAGAGCGAATGCTGCGCGACAGTTTTCCGCGTCTAGCATTCTCGTCCTTGTCAAGGTGAAAGTCCCATGATACCGACCAGGGCGACTCTTTATGCTTAATTTCCAAAGGCTCTTCTTTCTGACCTATTTGCGGGCTCGTGGGCCCTTACAAGTGGGCCAATTCAAGTCCGATGGGTTGGACTTGTCTCCAAGGGCAGAAGAAAGGATTGGCAAAGGAATGTGTTGTCAAAATGTCAGGCAGCGAGGAGCCAGCGCATAACTCCATAGCCGGTTCCGTACCACAAAATGCGCCGATCTGCCTGTAGATTGCCCGGAAACAATGAATGGGAGATCCATACTGTGAAATGCCTTGGGAGATTATATCCGGTATATAACTCGCGGTGTCCCGGACTCCAACAATGAGCCATTCTCGCACGCTCCCACCCCACCGCTGTCCTTCGTTTGATTTTGCCTTTTGATTGTTTTGGCGTGTCTTCAGAGTCCCTCGTTCGATATTCCCACAATAGAAGAGCTTCGCATAGCATACGTTCGTTCTCTCGTTTCGGGTTCATCTGCATCGGTCTGCTTGTATAGAATCCTCGTCCATCGTTAATTCACCCAGATTAAACGCACAACCCACCGACTCCAACCAATAGTTCGACATCATGGATTGTTTTAGGCAAATTTATCGCCTCATTAGGAACCCCTTTACACGTCCGCAACGCCGAGTTTTGGAGATTGTGAGTGAGCGTGATAATTTGTCTCGGGAACGAAGCTGATATTTGGTGCCTAGGGACCTCCCACAAATTTCCGAAAGGAGGAGCTACCATCATTCTTTGCCGATGATGAGTTCGTACCCTTCTAATCCCGAAATATCTGCTTAGCCGTTCTGATGAAACCGCAGCGCAATAACCCTGCACAGTCGGACAGCACTCGAGAAGGACGCCATTGTGAAAACGACCGAGCAAGAGCGCTCAACGCGGGATAGGATCAAAAGCCAGGTTCGAAGGCTAAGCGTCAAGATGTCTCGGCCGCTCGTCGACGCAGTATGACGCGTTCCAGTATATCCAATAATTATACAGGGTAGTATGGAAACCTAGACAAAGAGGCCACACGCAGCTTGACTACTCGATCCTCAGAACTCCATCATATTAGAAAAGTCGGAACTTCATTGAGTCTCGATTTCTTTGCCCCGGCATCCTTATCTTTGTGTTTTACCCATTGGGCATTGGTAAAGCCCGACCGTCGTTCCTGAGGTTGTACACTAGGCCTGGGCGGCTCCGGAAGCTCGTCGAAGTCATCAAAAATTAATCGCTTTTTTGTTCGGGTAGTGGCTGAAGGCTTATTCTCGGGGTCTGCAACTTGTGGCTTCTCCGGAAGCTCACCGAAATCGTCAAATATCAATCTCCTCTTAGCCTGTGTAGTGGTTGGTGTATTCCCAGACTGCGTAACCCGTACCTGCTTCGTGGTGTCCTCCGTTGGGTGCACCGCGCCTGATAAGGACCGCGATTCTAGGTCGGCGGTGATGTGATTTCTTCGAGACATCACTGAAGATGACCGACGAACCGCTGCGGCAGGTCGAGCCACGGCTGAGACAGGCCGAAGGGCTACAGCGTCGAGGTCATCATCCTCATCTGTAGTCTCACACGGTAAAGAAGTCTCAACCTCATCTTCCGCCACTCGATCACCATCAGTCAATCCACCCTTTCCAGTACCATTGGCTTGCGCAAACCCCGCAGCCGCACGAGTAGTAGACCGAACACCTGTCTTTCCAACCAACAACCTCGCCCTCCTCGGACTCAACATCAGATCCTGCAGATGCGTGCCAGCCCACGAATTCTCCTCATCAACATCATCCTGCGGAGTCTCCCTTTCATAGCTCTCGCGCGAGCCGTTTCCGTAAATCCGATCCAGCCCTTTCTTCTGGCTGGCCTTGAGGTCCTCCGCGGCGTACTTCTTCTTCAGTTCATCACTCATATCAGTAGTCCCGTTAGTGGGTCGCGCGATGTCCTCGATCTTTGCTGCATTTCGCGCTTTCGCCTCCCTCCCGCGTCTTACGTATTCGGCGTAGTGAAGATGTTTGGTGAAGCTTTGGGCGACAGTATAGAATTCGTCTTCTACCATTATGTAGATATCGTCTCCATCCAAGCCTTCGTTAAGGAATCTAATGGGCAAGCGATTTGAGTTAGCATGGGAGTATATTGAAATCGCGATTTCCCCACCTATGTGATCACTTACTCTTCTGACGGGCAGCGGTGGACAGGCGACGATGGTGGGCTTGGAGCTGTCGAAAGCCGTCAGTGAGGGGGGAAATGTGTCCCAGGTACTCCATCACACATACAGGATCTGAAGAAATCTCGCTTTGAGGGGGGGGTTTCCCTCTTGCTAGGCGTCTCATTCTTCACTCTCGGACTCGACGTTCGTTTGATCTGTGGAGTTGGCGAGTCTGAATCTTTCCGGGACTTTATGACGCCCGTAAGCCAGGGGACTGTCCTAGGCATGTCGCAGGAGCCGGATTATCTGTGAAAGTAGGGTGAAGGTGATCTGAAACCATGATTCTCATTCAGCGCCGAGTGTCGATGATGGCAAGGGAGTGTGAGAATCTCGACGCGAAAGTCGATCGCTTCGCGTTTGGCCTGGATTTCGCGGCCACTTTCAGCCCCACCCGCCACATCCAGCCGAACAATACCCCAGTCCCCGACAGACTCAGAAAGACCACAGTGGCTGGAAAGGCGACCAGCCCTCGTCTGAAAGGTCAGAAACAGACTCGAGATATTCCTAAGTTGTTTATTCGGGTATCTGTCTCTTCGGTGATAGATCTGTTATTGTACAGCACAAGCAATGCTCCAAGGATGTCCTAAAACGCCGATAAATTTATGACCATCCCACCCGAGCAAATCCAGAAAGTACAGCCGTGAAAAGCGAAAGAAAAACGCCGTGTATCATGTTCCCATTCATCGAGTCCTCATGCCTCTCCAGGCCGCTTGCTGTTGCAGCTCACAATCTTCACCTTGTCCGCAGTCACCGACAGCTGATTATCAAGCTTGAAATTCACATCCTTGATCAGGAAAGTCCAGACTTCGTCGCAAAACCGATACGTATCGAGATGGCCCTATACAAAGCAAGTTTCTCAGCAACCTCCCGATCTACAAGGCTGATCCGGGTAAAGCCCAGACCTGGGGGTATGGGAAGGTAGAAAATACCTTGAAAGTCAGGCGGGTGCGAACTTTTTCGGCAAGCACTTCGGTAATCACACGGTCAAAGGTGGAGAGAATCTTCATGGCCAGCTGAGGCTCAATCCGCCCCTCATTGATCAAGTCATCGAGTGTATCGGTCAAAGAGAGGCCAAGGCTAGTGGAGGATGCAAGGTTAGCAAAAGGAGCTTGGGCCGCATTAGCAGGATACATGGATTACCTGCTCCCGCGGTAAAGCTCGTAGTAGGCCTGAGTGCTCATCTTGACGGGCCGTAGGAGCGACGATGAGACGTAACAGGTAGTTGATTGAGGGTTGGTTGATGACTCAAGTAAGATGTGGGGATTGGGAAGGCAGGCACGTGATATCAAGTGAACGAGAAGTTACATCACGTGGACGGTCCTGGCGACCTTTTCGAAAGCTACGAACTGCTCATATCTCGAGGCTGTTATTTGCGTCTCAAGGAAGATGATTAAGATAGCATGCCCAGCACCTAGGGCGGCAGTTTTTGCGAAACAACCAACACTAGCTAGCCGATCAATACTTTCCACGGCGCAGCTCCAATCCAATACCAACGAAAGTAAGCACACAGATCTGGAATACAATAACTCTAAAGCTAAGACCACAGCAAATAAAATTACACAGAACAACAGTGATGGCTCTGCACAAACGTCAGGGGTCCTGTCCGCATCGGACCAGAAGCCGCAGCGGACGAAGACCACAGCTCAAGCAGATGAAGACGTACGGCGACGACTTGAAGAGATATCCGGAGAAGGTGGTGCAGCCGGAATAGAGTACGAGGACGGAATACCCCAAACCATGAAGCGTAGCGTCAGAAAAAATATGTTTCGCTATATCTAAATCAATGACAGTCATCCAGTTCCATCATTCATCGTCAGGGGCCGAACAGAAGCCAGGCAAACTCTCAAAAGATAGAAGAATATCATGGGGTAACACACTACGTTCCTAGTTGAAATAAATTTTCAATTCCTAACTATTTTCCTTAGCCAACTCGGATATGTGCCACCCATATGTAAAACACGCTGTAAAAGTCATGGAATTGATAATGCAGCAGTCAAAACCTTAAGCTCTCAAAACACCTTAAGCTCAAACGCCCTCCTACACCATACCGTCTTCTTCGTAGCCAAGAGAAGCATGTTCATAGGCATAAAAATACGATGATATTCGAAAGGCGTCTTGCTAGTTCGGTCATAGCAATCCTAAGTTTGAATCGATTTAGCGGTTTCCGACCATTCCCGCCAACACACCAGCGCCAATAACACCACCGTCAGAGGCTTCCCGCAGAAATACCGACTTCCCGCTCTTTTGAGGTCCAGTGCGCATAATGAGCCGGTCGATGAATTGCTGGCACATATCCTTGAAGTTTGGATAGTGCTGGATTATGCCACCTGTATACGCAACGACAAGCTCTTCTGGGCCAGATTGCCAGTCGGCGGGTGTGGGAGAGGGTGAGATGACAGGGACTATTGGACCTCGAACGCTATTCAGTCCGTTTGAATGTGAACTCGGGGGTTTTATTTGCGAGGGGAGGCTCGCGATATCGCAGGCAGGCGAAGCAGCATAGGAGCTTTGCGGTGAGCTCTCATGGCTCTCCAACCTCAACTCTATTTCCCCGGCACAGGCCAATAGACCAACAACCGCCGCAGCTATCAAGCCAGCAGACCGTCTCTGGACGGTTCTGGCCACTTGTCGGAGGACGCCAGCGGAGGTCGCATCCCACCGCCAGGTGTCGCCCAGCGGAGGTAAAGAATGAGTCAACTCAGCAGCAAGCTCTTCGTCTGAGCGCGAACGCGCAACTTTGTCAGATACATACGACGTTGTCAGGCCGTATTCCTTGGTGAGATCCGCAGGTAACACGGCTCTCGATACCCCAGTAACGGTTGTTAGGTAGTCCATAAAGATGATCCGAATCAGTTCACCAATGTACCTGCCACCCGTCATATACTCGAAAGGCTGAAAGCCAGGACGCGCGCTGGCTGCGTCGAGTTGGTCATCCCATTTGGTAACGATATCGAGCTCTTTAAGGGGAGGTAAAACACCCGATATTGTCCACTCGGTATTCACTATTATTTCCGAGGTTTCTGGATCGCTCCTCCTTACATGATTTACCTTCGCTTCGTGCAGTGCGCTGAGTTTCAGTGGGATCGTGGCATTACAGCCTGTACCCACTATAATGCCCATCGCCACCCGGCTGTTGGGGAGGGATTTGACGGCATACGCAAGGGAGACGAGTGTAGCAACCGCGTCGTTTGTGATGGCCGCAATCCTAAGTTTTGGCAAAGCGAAAAGTTTCCTCCGTTTCGTAGAGGGCTCATCATCATCATCAGGTCGCCGTGTATGCTTCTCATATCCGCTGAGTAATATCTTCCGAAGATTGAGATCCGAAGTAATGGCAAAGCCCTTGCCCATCGGCATGAGTGTCGCCTCTGAGAGAGATTCCTGCCTAGGACATGTCAGCTAAAGCCGGATTGTCGGGCTATCGAACCCTGAAGGCATGCCCAGTAATAGATGCGAGAAAACGGCGCCCTACATTATTGGGAAACTAAAGGTGATACCCATGTCTAATTCTTCCGGAACTGTGCCTTTCGTCGCGTCGGAAGTTAGACTTTCGGCCACGACCTCCGCGATACAGTCCCCAATCCACGCAAAGAGATCCTCTGCGTTATCCATCTTCAAATGTTCCTGGATAGGCCATGCCCTCTCAAGCGTTCGCTTCACGCGCTGTGTCTGCGCCTTGCGGAGTGGCCTCTCTGAGGCACGCGTGCGCGCCATATCGGGGTCAGCTGTATCTGCCAGAAGTTCAATGAAAGCAACCCGCAAGTTAGTCCCTCCAACATCGATCGCTAAATAGCGGCCTGTCTCCAGGCCGGTGGGTAGCTTCGAAACGGGGGTCGGGAGAAATTGCTGGTCTGATTCCAAGGCCAGTTTTCGGTATACTGTCGATAATCGGCGTGCCAATCTGTACAGTACTGCTTCATCCAGAGCCAGTGGTGATAAGAACTCATCAACCTTCCGCTGGTGTTGCAGATACGCCCTTACGCGTGGGTCCGTCTCTGCGGCTTCTTCATCCTGCTCCTCGTCCACGTCAATTGGGTCGTCGTTGATTATTTCATATTCTTGGACAGTAGATAGCCCTGAGCGTGCTGAATCCACTGAAGCCATTATGAGGGCGAGTCGCGGAATAACAAGGAGGCGACGCGGGGTGCGGAGAGACGAAACAGCTCGGTAGATTGCAATAGTGGTCCGTGAGACTCACAGACTGAGGTTGTAGCCTGGTCTCGTGGGCGCTCGATCGGTTGAGAAGGGGCCGTTGGAATTCTATGTATTCATGTGCATGCCTTCGTGAATTGTCTATCGGATGTGGTATACAAGGGTCGTCTATTGGGGCGGGTGGGATATGTAGCTAGGAGGGAAATCCGAGTCGAAAACGAACGAACAGATCCCTGAGCAAGGGCAGAAACCGGGAGGTCTGTGATAAATCCCCACGGATGGTCAGTCTTGATGTTACAACCAAAATCTATGCAGAGACGCGTGTCCTCGGTAAGGTGATGGGGAGGGATGGACAACGGTAACAATTCTCATGCAGGAAGCCAGAGGGTTCGCTGAAAGGGAACTGGCCATATACAGGGCTACCGCGTACCTCTCACAAGATGCTAGTACCGGTCCCGAAGATTGTGGTGGGAGGTGGCAAGGTGATACACAAAAACCAAGAGGTGGAATGGAAGGGCGAGACAATCAAAAAGGCAGCAACTGAGTAATATAGGGAGAGCGACAGGTTTCCAAGAGAGAGTAAAGGCTAAAAAGCCATGGGACCAGCCAGCGGCATTCCCCACCATTCGGACCGCAAACCAGAAGGTTAAGGCAAAAGCAAAGAAAGGAAAAGAGGCCGCGGAGGCCCAGAGGACGAGAAAGTCAAGAAACGAGGATGATTTGATGCGATGGGATGCGACCATCAGACACACGATGTGACCCTGCCTGGTCGGATGGAGGACTGGATCACGACCATGACTGGCGAACCTGCTCTCGAACAACTGCTGAGTCTTGCTGCAGCAAAATTTGTCAAATAATTCGTGCTGCACCTGTGATTGTCGCCGCAGTTCTGTTGCATCAGTCGAGCTGGCTCCGGAGTTTCCCCATTCCCCTCCGTCATCGCCGTTCAACTGGAGCGAAGGACCCGCATCGTCAATGCTTCCTCGACTCCACAGCGACTCCAGCCTTGGCCTCTTTCGCCAAAGGACGGTTGAACTAAGAATCTCGCCTCAGCCTTTACAAATAAAACGTCTCAAGAAGTCGAGATTTTGGCCGACTATTCTTGCCACCACGAATCCAAGAAGCTCTTTGCCATGTGGGAGTTAGTTGGTGGGGCGGTTGCCTCCAACAGTCCAACAACCGCACACGGCGCTCGTGATGGAGAGCTATATTAATCACTACTTCCTCAACGCCGTTGGCTTCGAGGCCGCCAAATCCAGCAAGCCGGCCCAGAAGCCTGATTCGCGAGGTCTGTGTGTCCGGTGGATCGATCGGTGCAAGTCCATCGTGGTGGGATGCATCGTCGTCTAGCTTCTTTTGGGCACTTCTTGGAGCAAGCTCTATGAATCCTCACCAGCTCAATACGAGCTCACCCGACGGCTGAACTGTAACGCTCTATCAATGATTCAAAATCAGCCCCCAGCTGTCAACCTGTCCCATCAAGCCACAAATGTGCAGCGTGTCAACTGACTTCGCAGGTGACAGCTCATTGCGGGATCCCGCGATGACAATCGCCAACTTGTCCTCGTCGAAGGGTGGACCATCCAGCAGAGCATCCGCGCAATCAACACTGAGGTCTCGGGAAAATAAGGAATGTTTTCTGGAGCTATTCTCTGTCAGCCTCACGGTGAGAGGGGTCGGTCTTGTCATTATTGGCACGCCCTCCGAAGTCGGAGCTGGGGATCTTTCTTTTCTGGTCAGCCGTGACTCCTCGCCCTTGGCTGTTCGGGGAAGCCCCAAGTTCCTCATCAAAGGGAGAAGCGCGGCACTGTTAATACACAGAGAAAAATAGAGATAGAAGGCTGCCCCGCATGATCAATGTGTATATCTCGACTGTTCGAGCGGAAACTTTGCATCATCGAAGATTATGAGGGAGAATGATTCAACGGTGCTCCTTGCATGGTCCCCGGAGATATGTCTGAACGAGATTGTTGTCGGAGAATTTAGATGCCGCCAATTTTGTCAGGTCAGTTCCAGAGCAAAAGTGATCAGTAGCTCCTCACTTGACCACGATTTGGAGCTGGCCCTCCAACCCAACTCCAGGGCCAGATCCATTGACATTGGAGGTGATGGAGCAGTCAGCATTGTATGAAACAGAGAAGGATGGCGAAGCCAGTTTGGCGCGCAGACGGTTGGGGCGGGCGAAATTCAGCAATGGCCAATACGTGACGCTTTGAAGAGAGTACGGTTGGTGACGAGCCAGCTCCCCAGACATCTATATTTCTCTTCAGAAAGTTTTAAAGGAGAAGGTGTTGGTTGATGGCCATCGCCGTCTTCTGAAGCCGTGTTATGTGCCAAAAAAATAATTTCCCCCGAACCGGAATCGAGCCGGTGACCTTTCGGTTATACGTTTCCATTACAGCCGAACGTGATATCCAACTACACCATCGGGGGTTTTGCTGCTTTTTATGATGCTAATTATCTTATATGTACAAGGGGTTAATGGAACCAGGGGAACAAGATATCCTGGTCCTCGAGACTCGATATGCAAGAATGGAGCAACTTCCCACTGGGCCCCCGACAGCAGCAGGTGAGATTCGACGAACTAGTCTGTTTGCTTAGGGTCAACCTCTTGCTTATTGCCTGAGTGAAACCAACCGGCACTTCATTGAATTTGTTTGCGACCTTGATATCTTGTCGCCTAAATATATATAGTAGCACCGCCTGAACGTTTCCAGCGGCTGAGGCACGCCACTTCAGAATACAGCAATCTACAACGAAAAAAGAAACAAATGGAGTAAAAGGCAAATTTCTGCTGCTTCAAGTTGCGCCTTGGCTTGCGCTAGTCCCTTCGGCTCGTCGAAGAGGTGGTTGAACTCTCGAGCAGGGAGAATGGTCACGTGGCCAAATCGTGGGCAATATTGCCTCTCTCCATCCTCTGGGCATGGTGTTCCGGAAGACCTTCTCGGGCGGCACGAGCAAAAGATATCAATAATGTATAGTAGTTGAAAATAACAACACTCCGTAAATGGGATGGAGCAAACAGGGTCGGCAGGGAGGAACAAAAATTTGAAACCAAAAAAATTATTTCCCCCGAACCGGAATCGAGCCGGTGACCTTTCGGTTACATGTGAAATCCATTACAGCCGAACGTGATATCCAACTACACCATCGGGGGTTTCCGATGGATGTCGTCCAAAAAATATACGACAGACAGTCTTCCAGGGTTGCGAAGTGTATGTATAAGAAATGCGGGGTCGACAACAAACCAAGAATTCTAGAACTCTGGTGTCAATTTTGCAGTTGGTAGCCCGAGGTTCTGATGATGGCCGCGGTGTCAAACCGTCGCATAGGGTCTGAGATAATTACTTTCAATTTTAGGGGAAATTTTCTTCACTGCTGTTTGCGCCGCGCATGCCTCGAGGGGCTGGTAATTCCCACGTACGGTAAACAGAGTCATCAGTTGCTCTCAAACTCACGGTCAAGTTGTAAAGGTACCTTTGCCTGAACGAATTTGAGTGGCAGGAAATATTGGGGCGGGGCGGGGAGGAAGGAATGAGATTGGAAACTGCATCACTGTCGTGATGAAAGCCCGGAGGATTCTCAGTTAAAAATAGTTCTTTAGTTACCATGGCCCGATGCATAAGGATCATATCGTAAAGCTGTGTCTGGGGCTGTGTCTGATGACGACTGGAATGTTAATTTTATGATTTCGCCCCCTGGGGTTGCCATGTTGACCGCAGGACAACACAGTGTGTATTTTAGTTTCTCGAGTGGGCCGGGTTTCTTAATCCTGGTTAAACAGCCAATCGCCATTTTAGACCACGATGGAACTCAGTTCAATGTCTGTTGACCCACGGGTAGAGAAGCAGAGAACTGATCCTTGCTGCTCGGCAGGAACGAGCTCTGCGGGAAGCTCGTGCACGGGAGGCTGGATCTCCGCTCCGAGACCCTCTCATCAGGCGGATGGGCTCCGGCTGTCGCTATGAAGATCTACCTCTTGCGGGTCCCAGCGATCTGAGCTTCATGCGGGACCAGCCGTCTTTCATCGAGGCGCCCCCCAACTTTGGCGAATTTGAATCCGGCTGCCGCAGCGGAACTCGTGCACAAGTACAGTCTGTCATCTCCACATCCCCGGCGCCCACCCCGGCGCCCACCCCGCGTTCCTCCACCATGGGCTCTGTCTGGCTCTCAGAGCGGATAATGTTGATGTTGGATGCTATCTTCTGGCTACCGGCGCGCCTATTGTTCGTAGGATGCCAGATAATATCCTCTCTGCACCTATAGATAGGCAGATCCTTTTCTTCGAGTTGCTCATCGCCATGGATGGACGCCAAACACTCCGGTAAGGTCGGGCTTCATGCACGGATTGGGTTCTGAAGGCTCATTTAAGATTTACTAGCGGAGCACGGCGCCGTCCTACTACCTTCTGTCGTGGAGAACCACGGCCTCTTCCGGTGGTTTCTTGACCACGGCGCTAACCCAAACCTTCGCAAGCAGCAAGAGTACCAGTACGGCGGGTCAAATCCAAATTCATGCGCTGCTCTCGAAAAAGCGGCACGTCAGGGGAAAGTAGAGGCTGTGCGTATGATGCTGGATGCTGGGGCCGTGATCCAGAATGGTTTCCTTCTCCACGCTGCGGCAGCAGCATTGCCCCCCAGCGCGAACCCGCATGTTGGGCCCGTTACACCAGGCAGGGACTTTGATATCAGCAGAATCCCAGTTATGGCGCTTCTAGTTGAGCACGGGGCGGACGTGAATCAGAAACAGGGACCGCAGACTGAAAATATGGTTCCGGGGTATGCAATTGTTGAGGCTGTGATGGCAGGTGCAGTACGACAAGTACGGTGGGTACTTACTGGAGCATGGAGCGGATCCCACAAAGAGGGGCCCATGGAGAAATGCGGTCGAGTATGCGTCCGCAATGGGAAGTGAGGAGATGCGAACAGTGATTCAAGCCAGGGTTGAAGCAGGACTTTAGATTTGCGAAACAGAGTGGTAAATTTGACTACAGAGCAGCTGGAAAATGGGCAAGTAGGTCAACCCAAGAGACTTTGTCTCCAGTGTGTTCCAGGGCGGGGGGGATGTTGATCAGCTCTTCCCTAAAATTCGCCGATGAGTTTATCTTGAGCGATCTTTGTCGAAATTATGAAGCACTCGAGCCTTGTATCCAAGTGCGAGACTGTGATTCGCAGACCCATACTCTTATGTACCATTGTTGCGGGGAATCTTGGGTCGAATTTGTCTTACAAGGTTTGGTTTGGGGTTTTCCCTGGTTGGGTGGATCAGAAGCTCCGGCTCCCCACCCGTCACCCGTGATCAAGAGCTCCAGCTCTTGACGTCGATCGTCACAACGCTGTGTCCTCCTTGATATCCACCACACCCAGCAGGTTCGGATGCTGGACTCTTCTTCGGCCATGGAGAAGCAGGCAGAGAGACTATACTGCAGAGATCGACTCCCACGCCCTGTGAGCCAGAGCATAACGCGGCGCCACCGATCCGTCAACCTGTTTGCCGGCCTTCTGGGTCTAATCTCAGGCATTTGGCTTGGGGTCCGATGGCTTCCTATCGTCTGTCCCAAGATTAGGTTGCCTTTCAGCTACAATCATGCTGGATTAGTCCATGATGGGAATTTCTTCGGCGGCGGGGATTCCCTCGCGGACTCAGAACCAATACCATTTGAAGCTCATATCATGAGTAAATGCCCGGACGCACGGGACTGCTTACGCGAACTTGTCGTGCCGACTATGGAGCAAGTTGGAGACAAAGTTGATTTTGAGCTCTCATTCATTGCGAAGTAGGCGGTATCCCACTCTCGCACCAACACGGAACTAACAACCTCTTAGCGTATCCAATAAGTCCTCGGACGTCGAGTGTATGCATGGGCCGACAGAATGTATTGGAGACATGCTCATGCTTTGCGCTGCGAATCTCCCGTTCGCGCCAGAAGGCAGCGTTGCCCAGGTTTCGGGTTCCCGCACACCTCCAGTTCGATATCTCGGGTTTTCAAACTGTCTCATCAGCTCCTACACGGAAATCCCAGACAGAACGCTGGTCGAACAATGCGCTTTAGAATATGGCATCGATTTTGACGCCCTGAATGAATGTGTCAGCCAGCAAGATGACAACCCGAACCATGGTAACCAGGGTGAACCGCCGCTCAGCGGGGTGGCCCTTCTGCGCGAAAGTGCTCGACATAGCGCGGAGCTCGGAGTTAGGACTAGCTGTACAGTTCGCCTAGACGACAATGTATGGTGTATCCGCGATGGCGGGGTCTGGAAGGATTGTGCTCGGGAAGGCGAAGGAAGTCAAGTGTCTGTACTTGTTGAGGAGATCAAAAAGCTCTGGAAGCAGCGAAACTGAGGCTTCTAACCTCGATTCATTGGTTTTATTACGGGTGGTTGTTACATGGTTGCTCTCGCTTTATGAAGTACTAATGATGTTTATGGTCATGGCTGGATACGTTATTTTTGATTTATTTTGGGCTATATGCATCAAGACTAGGCTGGAATCCAATAGTCGTTATGCTCGGGAGTTGAATGAAATTGCTTTCGTCCTATCCAGCCTTTTGCAAAAGCCTTCGCCTCTTAGCAATTGCCTTGCTCTTTTCCATTTTCAAGCAATATGAGAAAGAAGTACCTGCTCCTTAGATCTGTGTACCTAAGCCTTTCTACTACTGAATGTGGGCCTGGATCCTGTTTGTCCCATGCAGACACATTAAGACACTCTCTTGGATGCTGCCATATAATATCCATCTATGCCGAGCAACCAGGCATCTTCCCGCACAGCAACAAGGTGTCACTCACCAAGTTTGTTGATACTATTTAATGTATTGCCATGATTTCCATAACAAATACAATTTGCTTCCACAGAAATATCTGGTTCTCTTTCGTCTCTAGAAACACCACAGCTCCACATAGTCCTCCCCCCCCAAAACCACCCCACCTAACCTTTGTTCTTCATTGCTTTCGTCGCTTAAGATAACACGAGCCTCCCATCCGATGGCTTGCAATAAGCCGGGCATCATGTCTTCTTTCTTCCCCAGTGGTGTCAGCGACCACAGCCCACAGAAGAAAATCGATGAACTCATTGGCAAGTACCAGAAGGTCGACGCCCCAGGCCCTATCGTGCTTGACCTTCTCAACAACTCGGACAGCTACTGCACCCTCATCAATGCCCTTCGCCGTCATATATCTCTTGCTAAGTGCCGTTCTCCAAACCTCGAAGACGGCCAAATCACCGTCTACGACAAGGCTTTGCTTATCCTCTCCAACTACGGGGATCGCGTCACCGATCCCGGCGTAATTGCGCTCTACTTAACTGAGTTCCTTGGGGTGGTGCCAATCGCTGCTACCGAAAATGGCAAAGACGTTGTGGCAAGCCATGTTGAGCTGCAATGCGTTCTGGAAAGAGGTGAGTACTGCCTCCACTTGCGTGCTCGATGGGTTCTGACTCCCAGTGCTATTGGCAGTCCGTGCAACTCATGAGATGAAAGCGGTCGAGGATCCCTTCAAGAAAGAAGAGAGTGAGCTAGAGGAGGCCAATCTCGGTATTCACGATGACTACAAACCCTACGTCCCTGAGACTCATCACAACGACGACGAAGAGATGAAGTACACTCCTGAGCTTGAGGGACCCGCGATGCCCGACGTACGTGTGGCCAGACTCCTCGAGGTCTATCAGCAGGCAAAGGAGGATTACTTGCGTGAAAAAGAAAGGTATGGTGTGGAGAGCCTCCCGGCAGTCCGATTTCTTCGCGATACGGCGGAGAACACCCTCCGATATCTCCATGACAATGGACTGTCGGGCCACGCCTGGGTTCCAGATCTTGAGGAGACCTTTGCCGCCGCTAGGGACAGAACGGTGCAGCTCCTAGGCGGTCGCAAGCGCCATTTCGACGAAGGCAGATGGGGAAGACGGTCCCGAAAGAGAGGCCGCCGTATTGTCGACTCATACCGTCCTCGTGAGGGTGGTCAGTGATAATACTCAATGGGGACGGCCGCTGCGGCAGAGGTTTGGGATTCCAATAGGGTTTTACAACCATGTAGTTCAAGCTTTCCTGCCTCTTTCTCTTCTATCCTTTGTTTTATGCTGGTTTCAACGTGTTGGATTTCGTTTCTCCCTGCAGAGCGCGTCATTTGTGGATGACTAATATCCACAAATGGCCTTGCTGATTGGCTGAAGGTGGGTGCGAGGAACATCACAAGGCACAGTCACGCCTGTGTCGGTCCCACGTGCCACATCCCCACGATTCGGCCTGTTTCGTCTGTTTTATCGCTCACCCCGAACTTGTCTTCGTCTTTTGCCTCTTAATTTCGCAACATCCGCCTCGCCAGGCTCTCTCTTCGCAATTCAGTCATGGACATCTAAGCCACATAGTCCCGTATCCTCTGTTGAGATGGCCTCCTTTCGGCCGCCCCAGGCCGGATCCGCTTCTGGAGAAAGCAGCGGATCGTCAACGTCGAATGCTCAATACACCCCCGTCTCAGACCGATCTGTTGATGAGCACTCAAGCCGTGGTGCAGCTGGTCGATTAAGGCTGAAGACCGATTTCGGGACTGCCCAAGATCAGTCTTCCGACGATGACGTTGACGAATACAACTATAATGACGAGGCTCGACCAAAGTTCAGCCGGCCCAGGGTTCCGAAGTATACAGTTGTGGAAGAGCAACAAGTCGTGAAGAGATTTGACCGCAGGCTAGTTCCATTCCTTGCGCTTCTCTACCTACTCGCTTTTCTCGACCGTTCAAGTATGTGCGTTAGCTTGATGTTAGCTGTAGCGGGATTTTCTCTCAACGCTCTCCAGCCTTCGTTTTTAAGGCGCTCGCTAACTTTGCCTCAGACATTGGAAACGCAAAAATTGCTGGCCTTACTGAGGACTTGAACCTCTCATCCTCCCAGTACGAATGGCTTCTGACAGCCTTCTATGCTACGTACATCCTCTTTGAGTGGATGACCCTGCTCTACCGGGTAGTCCCCGCGCATATATACATCTCCCTCTGCGTTTGTGGATGGGGTCTTGTGGCGTCACTCCAGGCCCTCGCTACTACCTTCGGGACGATGGTTTTCCTGCGCGCAGTGCTCGGAATTACCGAAGCCGCGTTCGGACCGGGCGTGCCGTTCTACCTGTCGTTGTTCTACAAGCGTGAGGAACTCGCGTTCCGAATCGGACTGTTCATTTCTGCGGCTCCATTAGCTTCTTCATTCGCTAGCAGCCTGGCCTGGTTGATCGTGAAATCCAGTAGTGACGGGCCGATCGCCCCGTGGCGTACGCTTTTCCTCGTGGAAGGATTTCCCAGCGTCATTGTTGCTGTTTTCGCCTGGTTCGTCATTCCCGACTCGCCGGGGACCGCTGCCTTCCTTGAACCCCGACAGCGGATGGTAGCCCAATTGCGCGTCGGAGACGGCGGCAGGTCGGAATACCTTGGCCACCGCAGAAGATTCAACTGGAGTGAAATCGGCAAAGCCCTAGTCGATCCTAAGTCCTACATCACAGCTGTATGCACATCCTCCATTGTCAGAACTATACTGAACTAATTACCCCAATAGTTCATGTTCTTCAGTTGTAATGTAGCATTCAGCTCCATGCCTGTCTTCCTCCCAACAATCATCCAAGAGTACGTCCAGCCACCCTTGATATCGAAACCAACTAACCTTCATCAGCATGGGCTATTCCTCCGTAAGTTCGCAGGCCCTCAGCGCACCCCCATACCTGGTCGCCTTCATCGTTGTCCTCATAACATCATACCTTTCCGACCGCACCCGCACCCGAAGCCCCTACCTCATCGCGCACGCCATAGTTTCCTCAACCGCCTACCTCGCTATTGCACTCTCTGGCCACTTCCACGCCTCGCTCCCGACAAGCGTCCACACATTCATTCGCTACCTCTGTGTCTACCCAGCCACGGCGGGATTCTTCTCTGCCATCACGATTATCATCACGTGGAGCATGGACAACCGCGTCGCGAAGGAGGGTAAGGGGGCGAGTGTCGCGATACTCAATATCATCGGACAGTGCGGCCCACTCCTCGGGACGAGGCTGTACCCCGCCGATGATGGGCCTTGGTATGTGCGCGGCATGGGCGTGTGTGCGGCGTTCATGGGCCTTGTTGCTGTGCTTGCGTTTGTGTTGAGGCTTATACTGCAGCGGGCGAACGCGAGGCAAGGCCAGGAGGGAGGCGACGACGGGACGGATAGAGAGCGCGAGGTGCTGATCTTGGGATCTGGGGTTGTCGAGCGGAAGGAGACCCGGTTTACATATATTGTGTAGGTGATATTGGCTGATATCACCTTGATTTTGGAGTCGCATTTCCTTGCGATATACCAGTTGATATAAATCGTATAAATCAGATCAGCGGAATCAAGTTATTAGATGGGTAGATATATAGCCCGAATGCATCGATATGAACCAAACAAACACCCTGTAGTGTACTGGGGAGTCAACAAATGAAACAAAAAGACGAAGACGCCCAGAAGAACGCTCAATTCTCCACAAAATACCATATAATACATAAATGCAAATGCCCTCACGAATTATAATAGGCGGTTTTGCATGACTCTGCGAGGTAAGTCCACTCACTCCTTACCAAGCCGTATGCCCGCCGTCGATCAACATCGTGCTCCCCGTCATGAAACTGCTCGCATCACTCAGCGCGAACAGCGCCGCTCCCCTGAACTCCTCAGGCGTCGCAAGCCGCCCCAGCATATTCTCCGCCTCCCAAACAGCCCGTGACGCAGGCTCCTTCGCAAACACCTGCTCCACCATCGGTGTCACAATGTGCCCGGGGCACAGCGAGTTCACGCGGATCCCGTGCCTCCCCCACTCCATGGCCAGGCTTCGAGCTAGCTGGATGACCGCCGCCTTGCTGGAGTTGTACACGGGGGAGGTCATCCCCTTGTTCGCGATGAGGCCGGACATGCTTGCGATGAGGAGGATGGAGCCCTTCTGCTGGTAATTGAACATCTGGCGGGCGGCGGCTGTGGCGCTGTGGAAGACGCCGTTGTAGTTGATGTCCATGACCTCGTGCAGCTTGTCGAGGGAGTGCTCGAGCGCGGCTTGGAGGTGGTTTATCCCCGCGGCAGCGATGAGGCCGTCGAGCCGGGAGTTCTCGGCGGCGATGTTGCTGAAGAGGTCGTTTACTTCGCGAGCGTTGCGGATGTCGATGCGTCGGTAGTGCAGGCTGCCGCCGTAGTTGTTTTCGGCGTGCTCCTTTGCGGCTTGGAAGTCTGGGTGTGGGGTTTCGAGGCGGTCGAGGCAATATACTGTTCTTGTTAGGACATGTCGCCCTTCTTTTGTTTTTTCACAGAAATTCGTGGGTTAAGAGAGGAGGTACCTTTTGCTCCAGCTTCGAGAAGCGCCTCCGCCATAGCTAAGCCGAGACCACGTCCGCCACCTGTAATGACATAGACGCGGTCTTGGAGGTCGAACTCGCGGAACCGGTGCGGCGGTCGGAAGGTCTCGCTGATTTCAGGTCTACGCGCTTGGATGTGGTTTGTGTCTTTGTGGGGGTTAGGTGGTTTGGAGGACTCTGGGGCTGTGGTGTAGGTGAATTTGGCTATGGCGAGGGGGAAGCGGGAGCAACCTGTGGCCCATGATGCTTGCGCCGGTAGTGTGCGTGCTGAGTATAGCGAGGAGCGTATGAGTGTTGGGATGGAGCGAGAGAGCGCAGTGCGCATTGTGACGTTGTATGTGTGTATATGTTGTATAGTGTTGTATAGATAGGGCTATGTATCAATGGAAGAGATAGTTTTAGGAGGGAAGAGCTTGCTGAAGCATAACAGGAGGAGGGGGTGTGTGTATTGGTAGAATTAGAAAAGATATCTTGTGCTATCCAAAGTCCTTTGAAGGGCCGAGTTTATATTCTTGGGCATCCGCAAACGTAACCCCTATCGCCATTGCTAGTGGATCACGCAAAACAAAGCAAGATATCATGGGAACAAGGGAAAAAGTAAAAAATAAAAATCGTGAGGGCCGCGTGACTGCTTCAATTGGGGTCTTCCCCTCAGCATGACTTCAATCAACGATCCAGACGAGTTTCCATGGTACGCCGGCAAGATGGCCAGACCCATGCGACGGGAGGGCAACGCGTCTAGACTCGCCATGCGGGTGGGGACCCAGGAGATAACCCGAGATAATCGAGAAGCGAAGGTAATAGCGGTGAATGCGGGATTGGAAATTGGTTCCAAGGGGCCGTGAAGGAAGGGCAGGTGAGCATCGTGAGATTTTCAGACTGCCGAAGATGGCAGGTCCAGGGTCCGATCGGGCGAGGCATGCATGTTCATGGGGTGGATGTCGGTCCACCCACTGGGAAGAGAAAACGGGAACCCGAGTTCTCGAACCTTACACGGGGGTGAGCTGAGAGCTGGAGGCTTCATCGTCTCAACGTCATCGCCAGGAGGCAAGAGGAGCGGGGACGGGTGCCGTTTCTTGAGACTGGTGTAGAGAAGTCGACATCATCGTTACTGTACTATAGCTGTTTAGCCGCCACAGCACGGCTTCGAGATCGAGCGGGGAGCATGGGAGATATGAGTGCTGTTCCAAGGTCAATGCGATACTCGGCATCGAGTGATTGTGTCACGATTCTTCCTCTCTTCCTCTTCTCCACAGGAGGAGATGAGTACACAGTATCTCCAGTGCTGTCTCGGGCTGTCTCCAATGTTTGCCCATGTCGACCTGTCATGCCTCTCCAGGCCTTGGTTCGGCCACAGTCACATCCCCAAACTACTCTCACATCAGATCTTTCTCCAACCAATGATATCCATGCAATTGCTTGAACCTGCCTTAGCGTGTCTGGCTCCTCAACCGTGATTGAACCCCTTCAGACTTGGCAAGACGAGAGCCTTAATGGTTGCATCACTCCAGGTCGTATCTCGAGCCTAGCCTTGGTATCTCTTTTCGAGGCTACTTCGAGTACAGCACTGAATCATATCATAGATACGGTTGTGTCTACGGCTTGAACAACTTGTCTCGAGATCAGGTCAGTCTTTCAACTCTTGGAGCCTTTGCTCGGCTCCTCGGGTTACCGCTTTAGGCAATTCCTGGCTTTCCGTACGCATTCGAGAACCCGACTTTGGTCGTTAATCATTCTATTTTCGTCACATTATTGTATCATAGGGCAACGTGAAAATTTTGGATCGGCATCCATGTCTTTTGATCAATACCCGATACACCTTGCCCAGGAAGAGGCCATTCTCGCCACCTAAGTTACCCGTTAGCTGTCCCAAAGTCAAGCTTCATAAGCAGTCGGTCAACGCCTGCAGCTTTATGCGGGACAAACGAACAATCGTTCGCCTGGGCGTTTGACCGGCTTCTGTGCGTGTTCGTAGTCAGCTCGAACATCATTCGCCCCTCTTCCGCCCGGGTATCATCGATATCTCGCAACCGCGCCACAACCTCTTGGATCCCCAACTCGACATCCTTCCGTGCTCGTCGAAGAGCGTCCCACACTTCGCGTTCTTCACTCGCATAGTCAACTAATGCGTCGACCACGCCTTCATCAGTCTCCAGGTCAATATTGCGCTGTATGCTTTCGAGTCGAATGACGAGAGCGATGAATTGGTCAACCCGTGTGAGTAGGCCACGGAGAGCTTGGGTAAAAGGCGTGTCCGTTAAGAACAGCGACTGTACTATGGAGTAAAGATACCGGCGGTGAGCAACGGTGAGGGCTTCTGGATCGTGTCGTTTCCTTGATTCTTCAGCCTCACCGTCTGTCGCCACGGCATCGCTAGAGAGTTTCGCCTTTGATGAAGCCGCAGTTCCTGGCCGCGAGCCCGACGTAGAGACTGTGTCCGACGCGCCCGCTTCAACCCACTCTCGGAAATGCTGCCATGACCCATCGATCACTTCCCCTTGAAAGAAGCTTCCTATTTCCGAGAGTACAAATAGAGATGCGCTTTTGGTCGCCCAGATAGCCCGCATCTGGGACAGCCTGGCATTCTCTCGCTCTCTTCCCATTTTAAGTCTGCTCTGCCCGAACCGACTATGACTCCGGGGCGGTCCCCATGGAGATGGATAACTCCTCCGTAGTGGGGTATGCTTCCACATATTAGCTAAGCGGATCTGTGCACGCCTTATACTTAGGAGATAGGAATGGACCTTCGAGTAGACCGAGATGTCCGACACTGAGAGGAATAGGTCAAGAGGAGGGAGCACCCGCAACGTGAGGGACGTCGGGGACGGAAAGAGAAGGTCGTCAAAACGCACGTTGGACGTTTCTGCCACCAGTTCAGCTCCCGCTCCTTCTGTTGTTAATCCCTGATCTCGATCAGATCCTTTCGTACTGATCGATAGTCGGATAAGCTCTCTGGCAAGATCCAGCCCATCTTCTACCGGATCTTCCTCGTTTTGTAAAGAGTACAGCTCAACCCAAGTATTATTCAGAGCAGCTGCCGCATCACCATCCTTGATCGCAAGACCGTCGAGGCTGTTTGGTACGGTCAAGGACGTGGTCTCTGACCTTCGCTGCCGTTCTTGTAGACGGAAATCGGCATGTGATACTAGTGCTGTAGCGAATTCACCTCGCCGTAAGAGTAAAAAGTCATGCAGAAGAGAAAGGATTTCAAGAATTTTAGGGAGAGGTAGTAGTTTGGAAAGTGTGCTCTGCGACAAAGAAAATCTTATAGAGCTGACGGCAGTAGACAACTTCGACGCCGATATAGGCGACTTTAGTTCGGCAAGACGATTGATGTGCTCGCCATGTAGCGTGACGGGTGATGTTAGAAGTGCCTCGGATGCACGCCCACTGGAAGGGCCACGTTTTACCCGGATAAGATTCAGCGTTTTGCCTATGAATAGTATCGAAGCCGCGGTATGAGCCGACACGAACTGAGGAAGGAGGTTGGCATGGATAACAAATTGAGCGACCGAGACAGGCACTTGCTGTTCGTGCGTTGGGGCTTCTTGAATGAAGAAGTCGCCTTTGCCCAAAACAGGAAGATTCCCATATAACAACCATGTCGATAGCTGCCTCATCCATGCAGTCTCCGCTGCACTGACCAGATGCAGCGCCATCTCCTCGATGTCCACGTATCCAGTTTGCGACTCCCCGCGAAGGTAGTCGATCAAGCTTGCACCCGAGCAGCACTGACCGTTTTCCTTTGCGGAGAACGGTTGTATAAAGCGTACGAGCTCCCCGAGCCAATCCAATCGCCGCGTCCAGGGAGCGAATTCCCCTACCACGGTCGCTAAGGGGACTATACCATATCCCCCTACATAGCCACTATCCTCGACTAGGATGGCCTTCTCGACCTCAAGTATTTTCTTCTGGAACGCTCCGAGACTATGACTGCAGATAGCCGTAGAGACGGCTCGGGATATGACAGAAGGGTGTGTGGAACATATTTGTGCCGTATGGGCTCGAATCTTAGCGTGAAGGCGACTCAGACGGGCGAGGGAGGCGAGGAGCGCTTTCTCTGGGGGCGAAAGGAGCGGAAAAGACTCTTCAGAGATAACATCTTCTTCTGTCTGGAAGCTAAAGAGAGACGATTGCTGGCCGGAGAGGGAGAGAAGGATCTCATGGAGCATTCTGGCTGAAGTTCGCTGGGCTGGTTTAGTTGCGAGCGCCGAGTGGTACTGCAGGAGACACTCACACCAATCGAAAAGGCAGGTCTTTACTCTGCCTTGATTTTTGGCGTTGCCAGTACAAAATTCCGCTTCCCAGAATCTCGAACCGACACATGTAAGACGGCCGAAGGTAAGATCGCGGTCATAGACCTCTTCTGGGTTGGCGAACTGTCGCGACGCGTGAGGGAAGCCAGCGGTGCAACGGAAGGCAATTGATGTAGCTGGGAGAACAATGGGCTGATTCAGAGCAGGGTATTGGACAGTGCCATCACTAAGGGCCCGGATCAAACCAAAATCTCTCGAAGGGTTCCGCAAAGGTGACGAACGAGTTGAGCAAGTCATCCATGAAGTTGTGGCGCCTTCTGGAATAGCTTCTTAATGCCTGAGGCACCATAAACTGCCCCACGTAACCTTAGGTAACCAACATTCATCGCCTTCCCCTCTTGCATCACCTGGGCGTTGAAGAACAACTTCTCCATGTCGTGATTTATCAGCCTTCCTAGTGTCTTTGACCTGCGTTCTACCATCTCTCTGCGGCGCCCCTCCTGCTATCACAACCACCTCCTTCCCCTCAATACCTTTGACAGAGCTTTTTCTATTCCTCTCCTTCCGACCCCGCCCTTGAGCTCCAAAGCTCTTCCGCTACGTGTCGGACCTCACCGCTTCTGCCTCTTGGGTCTATCCTGAGAGCTGTGGATAAGAGTTGGGATTGTGTGAAAGTCTTGCTCGAAGCAAGGCTTTCAACTCTATACTTTCACCATTCCCCCCTCCGATCTTCCCGTTCGTGACGCTGCGAAGCTGGGAAAGCGAAGAGCGTCTGCCGAGTCCGAAACTCGACCGGAGAAGAAGGCCATGACGGTATGCTTCGTGATCAGTTAGTCGTTTGCGACTTTAGGCGCCTGAGTTTACTGATGAACTTAGGACTCCAAGATGCAGGTCGATGCTCCTTCACAAGAGACGGTCGAAGCTATCAAGCATGGCGAGATTGACGAGTCTTTGTACAGCCGACAGCTGTGAGTGCACCTGCATTATCGGCTACCTGATCCTTCAATCTTATACTGATTTCGCTCTCTTCTAGGTATGTCCTTGGCCACGAAGCTATGAAGCGCATGGGCTCTTCGAATGTTCTCGTCGTTGGCTTGAAAGGGTTAGGTGTCGAGATTGGTGAGTCTTGCCGATGTATATTCAATGGCTGCGAGAACTGACAGCCCCAGCCAAAAACATCGCCCTTGCCGGCGTCAAGTCCCTCACTCTATACGACCCCGCCCCCGTTGCTATAGCCGATCTCTCCTCCCAGTTCTTTCTTCAGCCGCAAGACGTCGGCAAGCCACGTGCCGAGGTGACTGCTCCAAGGGTTGCGGAGCTCAACTCCTATGTCCCGGTCACTATCCACGAGGGTACCAATATCGCCGAGGACTTGCAGCAGCTGGAGCGTTACCAGGCAATTGTCCTCACCTCAACTCCGTTAAAGGAACAGCTGGCGATCGCAGATTTCTGCCACAACAACGGCATCTACCTTACCATAGCGGATACATTCGGTCTGTTTGGATACCTCTTCAACGACTTTGGAAAGAATTTCACCGTTGGCGACTCTACGGGCGAGGAACCTGTGAGTGGGATTGTGGCAGACATCTCCGAGGATGGTCTTGTTTCGGCGCTTGATGAGACCCGTCACGGATTAGAAGACGGGGACTTCGTGACTTTCACCGAAATCAAAGGTATGGGTGCCTTGAATAACGCTGCTCCGAGAAAGGTCACAGTCAAAGGTCCATATACCTTTTCTATCGGAGACGTGTCTGGTCTCGGCTCATACCAGGGCGGTGGTCTGTTTACACAGGTCAAGATGCCTAAATTTGTCGATTTTCAGCCTCTCTCTGAGCAAATCAAGAAACCAGAGCTCTTGATTTCAGACTTCGCCAAGTTTGACCGACCCCAACAACTCCATATCGGCGTCCAAGCTCTTCACAAGTTCGCGGAGGCTCATGGTGGACAATTTCCCCGTCCCCATCACGAAATTGATGCGCAGGAAGTTTTAAAGATTGCGAATGACCTCGCGTCCAACCAGGAAGACAAGGTTGAGCTAGACGAGAAGATCATCAAGGAGCTGAGTTACCAAGCTCAAGGTGACCTAAACCCCTTGGCAGCCTTCTTTGGAGGTATTGTTGCACAAGAAGTCCTTAAGGCAGTGTCCGGGAAGTTTGGTCCCGTGCAACAATGGCTGTATTTCGACTCGCTCGAGTCCCTACCCACTTCAACCACCCGGTCGGAAGAGGCTTGCAAGCCTCTTGGCACGCGCTACGATGGCCAGATAGCTGTTTTTGGCAAGGAGTTCCAGGATAAGATTGCCAACCTTACGCAGTTTTTAGTTGGCGCCGGAGCTATTGGATGTGAGACGCTCAAAAACTGGGCCATGATTGGTCTTGGAACGGGACCCAAGGGCAAGGTCTACGTTACAGATATGGATCAGATCGAAAAGAGCAACCTGAACCGACAATTCCTCTTCCGCAGCAAGGATGTGGGCAAACTTAAGAGTGAATGTGCCTCCGCTGCTGTCCAAGCAATGAATCCCGAGCTGGCGGGCAAGATCGTAACACTCAAGGATCGGGTTGGACCAGACACTGAGGACGTCTTCAACGAAGATTTCTGGGAAGGTCTCGATGGAGTCACAAATGCGCTCGACAATGTCGAAGCGAGAACTTACGTCGATCGCCGCTGTGTCTTTTTCAGGAAGCCGTTGCTAGAGAGTGGTACTCTTGGAACTAAGGGCAATACCCAAGTTGTCCTTCCGCGCATTACTGAGTCCTATTCCAGCTCCCAGGATCCCCCAGAGAAGTCGTTCCCGATGTGTACCCTTAAGAGTTTCCCGAACCGTATCGAGCATACGATTGCTTGGTCAAGAGATCTTTTCCAGACATACTTCGTTGGGCCTCCAGAGGCCGTTAACTTGTACTTGTCTCAGCCGAACTATATCGAGCAAACGCTGAAGCAGGCTGGTAATGAGAAACAAACTTTGGAGCATCTGCGTGACTTCTTGGTGACGGACAAGCCATTGACATTCGAGGACTGCATTGTCTGGGCCCGAAATCAGTTTGAAACGCAGTACAACAACGCCATCCAACAACTGCTCTACAATTTCCCGAAAGACTCGACCACGTCGACAGGTCAGCCGTTCTGGTCGGGACCCAAACGTGCTCCCACGCCACTCAAGTTTGATAGCTCTAACCCTACGCATCTCGGGTTCGTCATCGCGGCGGCAAACCTTCACGGCTTCAACTACGGAATCAAGAATCCTGGTGTCGACAAGGACTACTACCGAAAGGTTGTAGACAACATGATAATCCCTGAATTTATTCCGAAATCCGGCGTGAAAATCCAGGCGGATGAGAATGAACCGGATCCGAACGCTCAAGCATCCTCTTCTTTTGATGACAATGACGAAACGCAGCGTCTCGTTGACAGCCTGCCTTCTCCCAAATCTCTTGCAGGGTTCCGCCTGAACCCAGTCGAATTTGAGAAGGATGACGATACAAACTACCACATCGATTTCATTACGGCCGCCAGTAATCTCCGCGCGGAGAACTACGACATTACCCCTGCTGATCGTCATAAGACAAAGTTCATTGCCGGGAAAATTATCCCTGCCATTGCTACAAGCACCGCTCTCGTGACAGGCTTAGTCGCCCTGGAGCTGTTCAAGATCGTTGATGGCAAAGACGATATTGAACAGTACAAAAACGGGTTCATCAATCTTGCGCTGCCATTCTTCGGCTTCAGTGAGCCTATTGCGAGCCCCAAGAGCAAGTACGTTAGCAAACAGGGTGAAGTAGCTATTGATCAGATCTGGGACCGCTTCGAAGTGGACGATATTCCCCTGCAAGACTTCCTCAAGCACTTCTCTGACCTGGGCCTTGAGATTAGCATGGTCAGCTCTGGCGTCAGTCTGCTCTATGCCAGCTTTTACGGTCCATCGAAAGTGAAGGACCGTCTCCCGATGAAGTAAGTTCATGGAGATATTTCTGGTCGTTGAACTAGTTGCTAACGCGCGTTCGCTACAGGATGAGCAAGTTAGTGGAGCACATCAGCAAGAAGCCAATTCCCGAGCATCAAAAGAACGTGATTTTCGAAGTTACCGCGGAGGATCAAACCGAAGAAGACGTCGAAATACCATATGTGATGGTAAAACTGAGGAAGTAGAAGGGTATGGGACTACGGTTTGATTAAGAAAGCGTCTCTATACATGTGTACTGAAAAGCACAACCCCTAGCACCATACAGATATACCTTGGTTCGATTACATCAGTTAGAAGAGACTCGAAATTTAACCCTTCTCCAGCTACGGTCCTTGCATAGTAATGGCTTTGTCATCGCGTGTCAGCTTAGTGACCCATCCATAATCAACGTCATTCCACCTTGAGCTCCCCACACCACCTTTCCCAGTTGAATATATAATTGCACCTTCCCTTATCCCAAGCTTCTTGGGTTCCAATCTCCCATTCATGTTCCCTACTCTGCATAGAGTCTATCAGCTTTCTCAGCATTTATTATCGAAAAGCGTTCTTCCGAGAGCCTCGAGCTCAAGCATCTCCACAGGCTTTTTCGTCCCCACACCACTCGTAGCAACCCGCAGTATGGCTGTAAGCTTTATCTTTTGCTTACCCAAATCTTTTTGCTAAAGTTTGCTTCACCTCTCTAGACTGGTAGTTCAGGTAAAATCACCGACTGGGTGAATCCAGCCGACAAATCCGGCGAATTCAAGCGTCAAGCTTCTGTCTTCCGAAACTGGATCTCTAGGGACGCCGGAGCCGAGTTTCCCCCGGAGAAGGATCGGTACCATTTATATGTCTCTTATGCCTGTCCTTGGGGTCAGTACATCTTAATCCCTGTTTAATTGGGGCAGGAGCTGACCCTTCGCAGCACACAGGACCCTGATCACGCGGAAGCTAAAGGGCCTTGAGGATATAATTCCTTACACCTCTGTGCATTGGCACCTGGGTCCGAATGGTGAATATCTCATTCTTCAATGCCAGTTAAACTGCGCGGAACTAATTCTATGTTCTATAAAGGCTGGCGCTTCGCAACCGCAGACGAAAATGTTCCTGGAGAGAACACCACCCCGGACCCGTTACACCCCTCTTTCACCCACCTGCGTGAGATCTACTTCGACAACGAACCCGACTATGCAGGCCGATTCACCGTCCCTGTCCTCTATGACAAGAAAACGAAGCGAATTGTGAGCAACGAGGTACTCATCTCCACCTCCGTCATAACACCAATCAAACTAACAAAACATCAATGCTAGAGCTCTGAAATCATCCGTATGTTCTACTACGCATTCGACGACCTCCTACCAGAACAATATAAGAAAATCGATCTCTTCCCACCCGCCCTGCGCACCGATATCGAAGCCACAAACGAATGGACCTACAACGACGTTAACAACGGCGTCTACAAGTCCGGTTTCGCAACCACGCAAGAGGCATACGAGCGCGCCGTTACGACACTCTTTTCTTCCCTCGATAGGATTGAGTCCCATCTGGCTACCTCGAGCTCCGCCTTCTACTTCGGGAATACCATCACAGAGGCCGATATCAGGCTCTTCACAACGATCATCCGGTTTGACCCGGTTTATGTGCAGCATTTCAAGACAAATATTCGCGATATTCGCTCCGGATACCCGGCTATTCATAAATGGGTGCGCAGGCTCTACTGGGATATTCCGGCTTTCCGTGAGACTACGCAGTTTGAGCATATTAAGTGGCACTATACCAAGAGCCATACGCAGATTAACCAATTTAGTATCACGCCTGTTGGGCCGACGCCAGACATTCTTCCTAAGGATGAGGAGGTGAGGGCTGTGGTGGCTAAGAATTGAATATGTATTAATGCTCTAAGGGACACTGGGACAGGGATAATACGTCGCTGAATTGCTATGTAACTCAAGCTATTTATTTCTGGCGCGAATATCGCCTCCATGTTCCTCTATACACTATATAGTTCTATCCTAACAGTAAGTAGCAGTCCAGCAATCCCTAGATACAAAGAAAAAAAAAAAGCCACTGCGTACTTCCGACAAGCCCGGGAATTCCGCTATACATATGAAATTGAAAAAGAAAAACCAGAAAACTCCATCATGCTTCTTCGCAGGACGCCCGCGATGCGAGTGTGGATCCGACGTGCAAAACAAAAAAAAAAATTCATACCAAAACAACTGGTCATCTGGGGATAGAACATCCCCCCTATGGACATGAATAGAGGGAAAAAGGCTAACTAAAAGCGGGGGAATGATTCGGGTGGTTGGGGTATGGTATATCAGGACGGTGAGATGAAGGAGGGCGCATGTGCGCAAGAGCGGCAAGAATCAATTCGTTCCCATCGTAGGGAAAACAAGCCGTCGTATCGGATGCGACTGGTTAAAGGGTATCATGGTAAAAGATTCTAAAGGCCGAGCAAGAAGACGGAAGTGTTGATATGGCGGAAACTGGAATGGGTCGAGTCAAACGGAAGCAACCAGTGACGGCTGCGGTCAGACAAATCGGACTACTTCAGACCAAGCATTCGCTTCGAATTTTCGTAGACAATGTAACTGATGGATACGGCGGGCGCGACTTTGAGAAGATTGGGTGTGAGACCTTTATAGAATCCGCGGAAACCTTCGCTTTGGATAGTTTTGCGGGCAACATCTCCGATGCTATCATAGGTCGTAGGGTGCAACACAGTTCCTTGAGCCTGCATTCGAGTTCGGAGAACATTCAAGGGATAGACAACCGAGGCGCTAACACCCCCGCTGATAGCGCCAATAGCGCCTGTGGTGAAGTTAGAGAGAGGAACATCGTCTTCGTGGCAACCGTGCAAACGAGCTTTTCGAGCAAGAATGGTGCGCTTCAGGTATTCGAAAGTTGACAGGTCAATGGCCGCGTAAGGGAACATTCCAATGAGGCCAAGCGGTAGGCCACGAAAAAACCCGAACATGCCATTTTTGTTCCACACCTTCAGAGCTGTGGCTGCGATGAGTTGATTTCCCTTAAGGCCACCCTCGACGACTTCACACTGCATTCGGCTGATAACATTCGTGAGCGGTGTGGGACGGGAACTGAGAATCTATAAGAACTTACAATTTTAGGGTGTCAAGAGGATAGACGAAGCACCTGTCTTAGGATTAGATAGCACGTTCCCAAGATTATATCGCGCAGACATACTGAGCAACCATTCCACCAAATCCCCCCGACAGAAATTGTGAGGTCGGCTGGAGGCGCTTTGGATCGTTATGCCCCTCAAGGCGAGCAAAAGCACGCTTTGCGGACTGTAGGATTTTAGTATTAAGTTACCCTCACGCGTAAAGCGTATGGGTGGTCTAACCTCATAGGCTCCGAATTTGATAGCCGATTCGGGCATGACCTTGACAACGTTCAAGCCGTTTCCTTTGGCCGTCAGCGTAATTCGCGGCCTTAGAAGACGTCGATAACATACCCGCAAACAAACTCCGAATACCCCCGGCCCTCCATAGCTCTTTCACCGCATCAACCAAGGTTTTTGAGGCTCTTGCAGCCGCTTTAACTGGAGCTCCGCCTTTCGCTGCACTGATGGCAGACGACTTTGATCCGGTCTTCGCAATGAGGTACACTTTCAGGCGATCCAACGGCGCAGTAGCTGTCCTGGACACGGCGCCTGCCATACCACCAGCAACAAAATAACCTAGTTGAGGAGTATTCTCGGTCAACTTCTGTTCATAATATCGAAAGGACATCCACATGGCGACGGTCCTGGGTATGGGCAACCACTCCAAATCCAATTCGGAATCATTCTCAAACGCAGGCTTGGAAAGCGATAGCCCGGGAGCTTCCGCATAGGCTGACGGGGTGAATGCTGTCAAAATGTGTGCTGGGAAAATCTTGTACAAAACATGTTTGATGGCCAAAATATAACGTCTAAGAAACGAGTGGTCTGTACCTAAACCCTGCAAATCGTTGATGTGGACATCTCCTTCCGGGTTTAGATTTCCCGTGGCCGTGTAGTATGACAGGACGGCGTGTAGGTCATAGGACGAATAGCCGGGTAAGAAGAGGAGGAAGTCCCTGCGTGATCCAGACCTATTAGAGAGAACACATCTTTAGAGCTGCCATGGATACGTGCCTCCATTCTGAATAAGAAATAACACCGTCCTTGTTCGTGTCCACATCCGCGAAGAATTCATCCAGCTTGGCGTTCGAGACGGTAACGCCGGATCTTGAGAAAGCGCTCTTGAGCTCGGTCTTATCAATTTCCCCATTTTTGTTGTGATCAATGCTCTCGAAGAGCTGCCAAAGTTCAAGTTCGGTACGGTGAATAAAAGCTCGGAACTCTGGTAATCATTAGGTTGGTCAAATCACCAGCTGTTTCCAGCTGTGGAGTGTCGAGGACTGATCACGATATGATGACGTGTGATCTTACCAGAGTACTCTATGTATCCATCTCCATTGGTGTCGACCGACCGGAAGATATTCTGCAGCATATTATCTGCATTTTTAAGGGCTAGCGAGAAGAGACATTGTTAGGACCATATTCAGTCAGGTGCGACCAAAAGCACGAGACCGGGTCACGGAACGGCTCACGATGATCGATCTTCTTCAGACCCTTTTTTAGGCCATGGAAGTCCAAGTGATCCCGCTCTTTAGCGCCCAGGCGTGCCCAAAGCTTTAAAACTCTTTGGTCACTCTCATCTTTCGACTCGGCGCCGGCCATATTCGGTTGGGGTTAGGATATTATCGGCCACTCGTCATTATTTTCAACGAGGGGTCAAAGGTTGTCGAACTGAGTGTATCCCCGTTGCAGCAGGGGAGGGCAAACGTAGAAATAGTGTGAGCATCGAATCTGTGGCCTTGCTTGTCTTCTAAGGATAGCAGATGAATGGCAGATTTCGTTGACAAGCCTTCAAGCTTGATAACCGTAATGAGAAATCCGCCAGCAATGATTTGCTTTCTTAATGACGGCGCCCGGAAGAAATAAAATCCGAGTCGCGGCTCACAAGGCCGAAGCTGGCCTCACTATCCCCTTCTGGGAAGTCATTCGCCAACCCGACTGACCAGACGGCCATTTTGGTCTTGCATGACTTTTTCATCTTGTCTGTCTGTTTATCTATCTATCGTTAAAGGAAGCACGATATTACTATGTCAAAACGTATACGGTGTTGAACGTATCACACTTTTCCCCTAAGAGTGGGAGGATTGCATGCTTATCAGGTGCAATCCATTGACAGCGTCGTCCTGTCAGGATGAGCACCGCTTTGACCTGAACTTGGGAAAATCAGGTATGGCCGCTAATTACTGGGCGTCGACTCAGCGCCGGCACTGGCTCTTTACCAGAGAGCGGCTCGCGGCGATTCGAGAGAGCTTCAGGGAGAAGGATAAAGTCGCCCACTCTCAGTTCCCACTCCCGGACCAACGATTACTCAATATCTATTTCAGCCAGCGTAAGATATGTCCGAACCCCACGGATCCAGAAATTCAGTCTAACTCTATCCAGAGCTTAACAAACTTGGCAAGAGGATGTCAACTAGACAACAGGCGCTGGCGACGGCTCAGGTGTATATCAAGAGATATTACACGAAAAACGAGATAAGGAGCACAAATCCGTACCTTGTTCTTACAACTGCATTCTACCTCGCTTGTAAAATGGAGGAATGCCCCCAACATATTAGGTTTGTTGTCACAGAGGCTCGGAGCCTCTGGCCAGGTAGGCAAATTTTAACTACAACCAACCCGTTTGCTGCTGCTCACGTACCATCAGAGTTCATTGCTCCGGATATTTCGAAAATAGGCGAGTGCGAGTTTTCTCTGATCTCCGAGATGCATTCCCAGCTTATCGTGCATCACCCATACCGAAGTCTTTCCGATCTGCAAGCCGAGCTCACCCTTACATCAGATGAAGTTGCTCTTGCATGGTCAGTGATCAACGATCATTATCTCACTGATCTCCCGCTACTCTATCCCCCTCATGTCATTGCTATCATGGCAATCATTGTTGCTGTTGTCTTCAAGCCGAGCAGCCAGACGGCCTTCCATAGCTCCCCAGCGCCGATAGCAGGGGCAATGCGTGAGGGGGGAATAAATATATTTGCGGCACTTGGAGATAAAGGGGGAGCTGGACCTCCTCCCAGAATCCAAAAACTCATCACGTGGCTTGCCGAAAGCGAGGTCGACATCAAAGCAGTCATTGAATGCACTCAAGAGTTGGTGTCGCTTTACGAAGTTTGGGAGCAATACAGTGAGAAGAACTCTAAAGAGCTACTTGGGCGCATGATCAAGGGGAAAAGCTTGGATAAATAAGCTTTTTTGACATGATTACAATATATAGAGCGAATACATAATTCAACCTTAGGTATTAGCATTTCTAGGTTATGCGTGCCATTCTCACCGTCACATGTGGATTCACGGAAGCAAGACTTGAACTAATACATCACCCACTAGCTTGTACAGTATTTATTCCATCGGAGATGGTTTTCGATCCCTCGGCCCTGAATTGGCCGAGATGGACCATGTCAGGGATTCAGGCCTGCTTCGCGCAGGGCCCTGTGTCGGTGTTCAAATCGCTGCACAGAGAGGTATGGGTGGCACAGTCTCTCTCTAGACTAGAGCCGTATGACCCAAAGGATATTTTGGTCATGCCCTCCCAAGGCAGTTAACCATGTTGCACGACTTAGCAGCGATATTGAAAAAGGCGCCAAATATTGCTTCGTTTCTGTCTTGCCTCAACGTGTTTGGGTGGCTCAAGAATCCGTCTTTCATGTTGGTTGCTCCAAGCCCATGTTCCGCAAATCACTGAGTGCAAATGGACATCCTTGTGGACATCCACGAGGTGCAAAGAAATAATGGCAACAAAAACGCGATGAGTTCTCCCTCAACCTGGGCAAGCCAGTGCAGAAACCGCTCGGGTGACAGAACTTGTTTTGCTCTGTCCCTTCGCCGAGGAGAAAAATCCAGGAGCGAGGCTAAAAGAAAGGTGAGTGGTTCGTTCCCTTCTGCTTTCACCTTCCTGTCGGCCTTCAGGACATGCATTGGATAGCTCGTTCGGGAAATGGTAAAACATTGAACTGGCTGGACTGGTGCTTGAACATGCCCTTGTTAAGTGTCGCACTGATGATGACTGACTTTAGATATGCTCGTTCGTTGCACCGACAGCCTCAGGGGCAGATTATGTTCAGATTATGTTGGGCGGACAGCATCGCTCTGCTATCTCCTTGGAGGGAATGAGAACAGCAATAAAATGACAATGAATGCCATCTTCGACCTGCAACGTGCTCTTCGTCATTTTGCGATAGCAACCAACGCGTCACGATCACTCGATGACTCAATTAATTGGAGGATTGTGTGGCTTAGACAAGGAACAGGGGAGACGGCCAAAGAAGCAAAGCCACAGCTGTGGCTTGTTAAAGCCAAGAAAATTGCGACAATCGTTCAACATCCCTCGAAGATCATTTGTGGGTGAAAGTCTTGATTGCGGAGATGGCCGTGAAGGGGGGCTGAGGAGGAGTCCACTCCTACTCCAACAAGGTCTCAGCCAAATTGCCTGGATGTCACGACTTCAAAAAAGTTGGGAGAGGGGCATCGTGCCCCCACAAGCATCCTCCTGCTCACTCGTGCTTGAGATGTGACAGATGAGCGCCACAATCTCGAGAAGAATGGGATGGTGCATCTTGAATTTCTCCCACAAGCTGTCGCACGAATTCATGGAAAGGGACTGGGAACGTTGGGAGCAAATCATCGACAAGATTTTGTTTGTTGTGTGTGGGGCCTTGATCATTTGGTTGCAAATCTATTTCCGCTCTTGTCGTAGTGGGAATCCGCCAACACATGCCCCTCCATTTTGATCTCCGGAAACGAAGGGCGACTGCGTGTTCAAGTTTCAGTGCTGTTCTTCATTGAAGCGTCGGAAAGCAGGACCGCGCGACGAACTGCTCAACAAGAGATCTCGAAGGACGAATTTCCTTGAGAGCGGTCTCACACATCACATCCAGTCAGCAGCGGCTCCACCCTGCCCTCTTGCAACAAGGCTGTCCGAAAAGATGGGCATGGTTGGTCTCCTGCGTTCATGCGCAGCCCAGCAGAGATGAGCCATTCCTTCAAGCTCTCAAGGAGGAGATGATAGACACACAGTTGGCAGCCTTCAGCGGCTAAACCAGGAATGAATTTGATAGCGGTGCCAAGCTAACCTGAAGAAGACTAGCTGCGTGATGAACGTCATTTTATCCCCACATAGTAGCCGCCCAGCACAGACGGCGAGCTTCTTATTGGTGATCTTAAACTAAAAATTGTAAGAAGTTCCACTTAGCGGAGCTTTCCTTGATATTATTCGATTACGATCAGAATGGTCGCCACTGAGCTGCCGCCGCTGAGGATCTGGTTGGTTCGTGCCCTGCCGAAAACTGGTGCGTGAGCTCAAGCTGTGGTAAGCGCTGGGCTTGTGGAACAGATGTGTTTCAAATGTTACACCACAACAATGTGTGGACTCGCTCCGTGGTCGTCGTTTTATTACGGTCATTTACCATACAGCAGCAGTCACTGGCAGTTCCAAGTCGAGAAACGGACCCACCGCTTCCACTCCAAACTCAGCCCCAAGGGAAAAGCGACTTGAAATGGACCAAAGCATGCAGCCCCTCCCTGCCCACAAGTCGCTCCCTCTCGCCTCCGATCGACTTCCTTTTCTTCCGCTCCTCTCCCTCTTTTCTTCCCTCTTGTCCCGCCTCCGAATCCAGTCCGTTCTCCATCCCACACTGCGTCAATTCAACCCAGCCTTCCAGCGTTCACTTTATCTTCTCCTCCTCAACGTATTACTATTCTTCCTTCTTTCATCCCCTGCGTCGTTATATTCTCCTCATAAAGAATATTTCCGCGTCCGCATTCCAACTCCATCCCTTCTGTATTTCCTTCCCATTTTCTTACAAAAAGTCCCGCTCCCACCGGTATCCATCTTCTCCGGCCCTTGCTTGTATCCACTATTCGTGTACATTGGCCATCTCAACGACCCATCCTGCTGATTATTACTCTCTGATAATACGTCAATATGTCGACTTTCTACTACGGACAGCATCAGCAGCATCACCAAGCCCCTCACCACGGCGCCGCCGCCCATATGTCAACGTCAAATACCCATCATAATGGCCGCACCCGGAAAGGCCCCAAGATGACCGCTCAAAATGCTCACCGTCAGTTCCGGGGCGTCAAGAGCATGAGGGAGTTGGCTGAGGCCCCTTCCATGACTGCTTTCCGTGCCAGATTCGAGGCTGGACGGTCTTTTGACCTGGACGACGACCTGGAGTTCTGCCCGGGCCTCCTGACAGAGGACGATGTATGTTATCACAACTCGGGTCACCCCAAATGACTCGAGGAGCCCCATCACAATGACCGTATCCGCAAAGGGCCCCTTATTGACTTCGATCTGATGCAGCTGCACTCAATTCACTCCGCGTCCTCGGATCGATCGTCTCTCTCCAGTGGCTCTCCCGACACATCCCCTATTCAGCATCAGATCCAGCCCGTCCAGCAGGTTACACCCTCGATTTCCTTGTCACCTGCTTCCTCGAATACCTACCTGCATTCCGGAGTTACTGGTAATTATAATCAAGTGAATTTCCAGCAGCCTTCGGCTGCCCGCACCCGCAAAGTCATTCCTATCGTCAATCCCAACACCGGGGTGTCGCTCACCAGCCCGCCAACGTCCATCTCCCCGGCCTCGATGCAGAACCAGCGTCGGTGGTGAAGGCGATGATATGCCAGGCCGTCAATTTGCTGGCAAGGAGCATCACTGTCCGCCCAAGAGATTTTTTTGTTCGAAATTCGCTCCGCTTGTGCATCATCGGTCTCCCTAGCCGCGGGTCATAATATTCACTATTTTGTTTCTGTCAATCGTTCGACACGACCACCCTTTCCTCTACGATCAACTCACACTCTCATTCTTCGAGTTCACGAACTCGCGGAACATAAAAGGATACATTGTTTTTGCGTGTACATACACCCTCCGACCACGATTTCCTAGATTGATGCTTTTTCGACCACCTGCGAGCGATGGCGCCTGCGATTCGATTCTTGCATTCTCCAGCGATACCTACCTTGTTTTTTTTTTTTACAATTTCGGTTAGGGAAAAACCAAAATACCGATTATCGGCCTCGGGGTTCAGGCCACGATGATGTATAGAAAGCGGCGATCTTGTCATTTGGGGGGCGACGGAGTTGTTTTCTTGGAGTACTTTGGCGGCCTTGCCAGATCAGATCAGCTTAGCGGTTTGCCATGTTTCTTTTGGGGTTTGGTGAGGTTGCCATTTTGGGCGGGAAACGGATTTTCATGCTTTTAAGGATCTAGAAAGGCGGGCACGATATACGTCTTGCATCGGTTGGGCTCTGTTAAACTCTGCTTCGGAAGGTTTTAGTACGTTGGATATCTTGCATATGTCTTGTCTTGACCTCTCTACTTTGTTTCTGCTTCGTGTATATGGTTGGGACAGCAGTCCGTTTGTTTAGGTCCGCTGGCTGTGACTCCCTGGACTGGTCAGTGTTCAATATTTGGTCTCCCACGGGCATAGACCTCAGATACAAATGTCTATTCTCTCTTCTATATCCATGTTCCCAACAGAGTTCAGATTTCTGGTGCATCAACTGAGCTATCTGTTGCTATCCCGGCTCGTGGTGGTATCTTTCCTCGCTGTTACACAAATCATGATTGAGCAGTTCCAAGGACGAAGGCCACATCACCCTCGAATACGACCTCGGAGTATTCTGGACTGTCTCTATCTTGATTCGACATCGCTCTTTACAGCAGGCCGTGTGATAGCAATGGTCATATTGGGATTGCAGTGTTCGCATATATATATATATCTCTCGTTTCTTGGACGAACTTCGTACCGTGATCACGGTTTTCCAAGACAATCAGGTTCATATACTGTGTAAAATCTAGTAGTCGTTCCATTTATTTACGGGAAAATGGCCCGAGTACCCTGCTGATCCGCTGCATGAATGGCATTTGGGTGTTGGGGAGTAGTAATGACAGCGATGAACGGGGTCAATCACAATGACACACCATATTCAACTACGACCTTGGAAGGGACTTCACCTAAAGAAGTTCCTCCTTACTAGGAACTATAAAGTAACACGAAATGTGTGAAATTCATATTACCCCATCTTCAATGATCTCTCCAGTCCAGTTTTGCATTTTAGACCTCGAGCCAAACTTTCTCACTTAAATACCCTCCTCCCAAAGTCGAAATACACCACCCCCCCGCGGAAATAAATTGGTTACCAATCCATTGCTCCGGAACCTAGTACCTTGGCTACCTGGTCGTCCAGGGCAGTTGGCAGGAATGCGCTGCGAGGGTGATTGAGTATCCATGACGTCACACTGAACATCCTCAAATCCAGCATCGGTGGTTGGCCATATAAACTGGAGAGAATGACGCCAGGCGGTGGAGGGGCTCACTCATCGGCAAGGCGTTGGAGCAATCTGGCCGTTTAAATTTACCTGTCTGTGCGAATATTCGTCTGGGGGGAAATAACACCTAGGATATATGTGTCCCCATTCGCGCGACCTTGTTTGGATTCAGTCATAGGTGAAATCGTCATCGCCGCTCTATAAATGAGAGGCAGAGTACTGACGATGCTAGAACCCGAAGAAAAACCTAAGAACCAGAATGTCCTTTCTCATATCCGTCCGCGCAACCAGCCGCCTGTCTTTGAGACAGACTTACCCCAGTGCCGCCTCAGCATTCCATACATCAGCCGTCCGGTCAGGCCTGAAGGAGGGAGACCAAAGTACGCACGCGCTTCTCATTCAGTCTGGACACCAAGGAGGAGGACGATACTAACCTCCTACCTCGAATCTTTAGGCCGCGATGAACTCAACAATATCTACGAAGAGGAGAAACAGGCCCAGATAAAGCGGCACAAGGAGGGAAAGGGGAAGTGGAATCAGAACCTTGCTAGTAACAGTGAGGCTTCGGTACGTTTGCCCTTTAGGTCTCTGATCCTATGGAATTTCTGATGGAGTGCTAATTCAAACTGTTGATGCAGGTCAAGGCGGATCGAGGAGAGATCGAGGATAAGGAGAGCTTCATTGACTTGCAAGATCGGACGAAGAATGAACTAAGTAAGAAGAGGTAGATCTGGTATCTGCTGTCGTTCCGGGTTTCTTTCTGTTGTTCTCCAGTCCATGATGGGTTTGGGGGAGATTGTGCTATCCACTAGCAGTGGACTCTTAATTCAACGCTTAATTGAGCGATAGGTGCTGTTTTGCTGCGTAGAAAATACTGTTTCTAGGTGTGGATACTCTTCTCGAGTATGAGAGCTGTATTATCTTGATATCAGTCGACTATAAAAGGATAATCCCATTTGAACGCCGTGTCATAATTCAAGGAGTGATTGATCAACTGGTACCTGGTGACTCTAGCCCAGGGCAGATATGAAACTTGAAAACTAACGCCATCGCGCCGCCAACACTGTAAATACTGCGGCATGAGAAATAAAGAAAAAGCCAAACGGTCTTATATTCTAGACCACAACACCCTCTCATTTCAAAAGGACGATCAGGATGACCAGGACGATAATCAGCCCGATGATGGTCATCATACTCCAGTTCTCTCCGGCCTTTCTTCTAATCTTGTCAACTCGCCGCCTGGCATTATTTAGCCTGCTCTGGTGCCGGTCCGCGGTGCCGTCCATCTCATCTAATAGCACAACATGGCCATCGAGCTCATCCCCAATCTGGATACTCAGCTGGTGTTGTCGCCCGATTGACTCGCCCAGCCGATCTAGCTGCTCATCCTGATCTCGCATGACCTGCTCGTGATGATCGTAAACTTGCTGATTTGACATACCAGAAGTATCCACACGGTCCGGGGACGGCGAGTCGCGATACGGCTGGAACAGATTCCGACGATTCAGGTCGTCCTCCGCGGCAGCGGAATCATCCATAAACCGAACGGACTTCGACGACGGATGCTGCGGAACAGGCTGTTTGAGATCGGGAGAGGAATTCTTGACGTTCGTAAATTGTGGTGTTTTTGATCCCGTAGGTGATGGGCCCGTTGGGGCTGAACTCGCTTCCGCATTGGGACCGCGGAATTGCGACGATAGGTCGCTGTACTGCGACCGGATGTGCACAAGCTGGTCTTTGAGATCGGAGGCCCCTTCATCATTGGATGCTTCTAGCCGTGTGACTTCGGATTCGACGCTCTCGATACCTTCTCGGAGGGATTCGAGGGAACGGGAGATCTCCCCATCTTGACTGTTGGGTTCGAGATTCAGCGAGATGGCTCGTTGGCGCTCTAGGAGCGAGAGTTTGATGTGATCGGCGAGGAGAAAGAGCTGTGATGGATTTGGCATTTTGAGGCGGCAGAGGTAGATGGTATCAGGGGCGATGGCCGGTCTTTGTTGGGAAGAGGAGGGGGGAAGATGATGACGGGGGTTGTAAGTTGGAGGATGGATGATGCACTTGGCGACTGCAGAGAGGAGAAGCAGCGCTAGGATCGCAAGCGGAGGATGGGCCGCGGGTTGATATCAGGAATGCGAAAAGCGCGAGGAGCGGGATATTGTTGAGTCCAGAGTTCATCTGTCGACTATTTCTTTCCATCTATTCAGACCGCCAACGTGCTGTTCATTGTGCTTGCTGATGGCGCAAGGCGTGGTCAACGACCTGTGAGGCGGATCCGGTGTACCGTCTTACTGTCAGAATAATATTCGGAAACAGGACGGGAAGGGGCTCTCATTCCTTCTCTTGATCCAAGAAACGTTATTCGCTGAGTTCCCCTCTGTTCAAGGCTCGGAAGGCCGCCTGAGCTGCCCGCTTCTCCATTCCGTCTTCTGGACGGATTCACCTCCCCGCAACCTGAAGGACCGCTTCCACATCCACTGTCCCGAACGATTTCCGCTCACCCAGACCCTTCGCCTTCCTCAGATATCGCCGCTGCACGCTGGTCCGCCGAGTCGCTCCTTCTCCTTCCCTCGACTTCAGTCACCGTGTAACCCTCATGCGTTGTCGCTTGGAGCTATTGCTATCTTGCTCTCCATACCATACCACAGGCGACGATCCCTTGAAACACATACCTCCCCTGTTCACAGGGGAAGCCATTGTTGACCTGATCTAATTCTGCCTTGGAAGCGGTGCCTTCCTCGTTCCAGGCATGAAGCTTGACCAGTTCCTCGCCGTGGAGGCAAGTGGCGAGCAGGACGAAGTCGTTGATCTGCGCGCACTGGAGTACCTCTCCAGCTATGACGACCACCTTATGTGTCCGATTTGTCACTGTCCATTTATCCGACCCGTACGCCTTGAATGCGATCACGTATTTTGCCAATCATGCTTGAATTCTGCGATTAGGAGCTTCACCTCTGGCCGAGACGACTTCACCTGTCCTACGTGCCGAACCCCGACAAGGGATGTCTACCTGAATGTCCCGCGGCTCTTGACAAATATGTGCGATGAGATTCCCGTGCGGTGTCCATACTCGACTGAGGGTTGCAAAGAGATTGTTCCGAGGGGCCATATCCAGTCCCATGCGGACAAGTATTGTGTGTTTAAGTTGATGGACTGCCCTAGCCCCTCTTGTAATGAGAAGACTCGGAAGAAGGATCTCAGCCCGGAGAATAAGTGCCTGCATGAGTTACATAAATGTCTTCGCTGCGAGGAAGATATCATGGAGCAAGACTATGAGGTACATTTTGTCTTCATTTTCCCATCCCTGCACTATCCTCAGTTGAATGCTAACTTATCTTCTCCACGTAGGAACACATAAAAGAGCTCTGCCCAATCCTCGAGACAACCTGTCCTGATTGCCAGGTGGCCATCCTCCGAAAAGCCCTTCGAGAACACATTGACGCCTGCCCCGAGGCAATCCACCACTGCGCCGCATCCAAATATGGCTGTCCCGTCATGATGAAGCGCGCGGAGCTAGGGACGCACGAGCAAAGCTGTCCCCTCATCGCCATGGGATCCTACTTCGAAGCCCAGAACGCCCGCCTCGACTCCATGGAACTCACAGTCCGCCACCTCCAGCAACGCAACGAGATATTCGAGGACGGACTCTCCTCTATCCGCTCGACACTCGTTGAGTCGTCTCGTGCCTTCTCTGCACATCATAATGCCATTACCAATGATACCCCTGAAGCATCATCATCCTCCGACCCAGCCTCCCGCTCACATACCCATACCCGACCTCCCACAAATACAACCACCGACGACGCATCCACCCCGCTCTCAAACGCAACAACCTACCTCCTCTCCCTCCACGAATCCCTTCGCGAAGAAGTCACCCAGCTCTCTCACGCAATCACAGATCTAGACGCCCGCGCTAGCATGGCAATCATGAACGAGTGTCTTCGGTTAAAGGAAGACATGGCGCATACAAATGCCGCTGTGAACAGTGTCCGGATGCAGGTGCAGTGGCTCATGAATCCCCGGTTACATCAGGGACAGCGTGCCGCTGCAACTACATCTGGAACTGCGGCTGGAGCTCGAAGCCCGCCAGGTGATGAGAGGCTAGGGGCAGGCGCGAGTGCATCGGGGTTGCTGAGGTCAAGGAGGTTAAGTGATACGGGGAGGGAGGGGACGAAGCTCTGATATTATTCCCCTCCGTTTTTATATCGGTTTGTTAGACTTGGCGGGAGTTGGGGAAGGGATGAGTAATGAATTAATTAATAACATATAGAATCAGTTGATAAAGGCTGGAGTTCACTCGGTTGAGGTAGGTCAAGTGCCGGGGGATAGCGCTGGCAGACCCGTTATTTACGGCTATGAAATGATACCTCTTTCGCATCCTTCGCCTATTCTTGCTGCTGGTCTGCTCTGTTGAGTCTAATAATCACTTTGACCTGCACAGCTACTCACCCCGCATAACTCCATTCAACTAAAAATGAAGAGCTTGAAAGCCTAAAGCTAGACCGAAGTATAAACCCACCGCCCCATCTATTCGTGCATTAGACCGTACCACACTGTTCTCGATTCATCTTCATACTCATCCTCATCCTCATACTCATACTCGATCCGTCTCTTCATAATATTGTAATCATAACCGCAGCATATCGTTGAAGTTTAACGCGTTCCGTCCCATCAACTAACCGGATGTTTACTAGTACTGTGAACCTCCATGCCCATAGCCATATCCATGTTCGTGCTGGCCATGTCCATGGCCCTGGTATTGGTGTTGATACTGGTATTGGTGGTGCTGATTGTGACCGTGACTGTAGTCCTGGCCGTACCCCTGAGGTTGATGGCTATACCCGGGCTGAGTATGTCCATATCCTTGCTGAGGAGGCTGACTGTATGCATCGTAGGATTGAGTCCCGTAGCCTCCGCCGGATTGATGGTGGGGAGGCGGGGTATGGGAGGAGTGGAGTGACGACGGTGGTTGAGAAGGCCTATCGTCGTTCTCATCCCTCGTTGGCCCACCGAGACCGAAACCGGAAAGTTTACTGCTGAGTTTGTTGATATTTGACATGCCGGGGATGGGAAGAGCATTGAGTTGATCAGAGAGCTTTTCCCAGGGGAGCTGCGGGCCGGAGGTTTGCTGGTGCTGTTGGTGGGATTGGGAGTGTGAAGTGTGGTGCGCGGGGTGTTGGTTGTGATGTTGAGTAGCGTAGCTATGGCCGTGGCTCTGGCCGTGAGCAGCTCCATGTGCAGCACCTCCCAATGCCGGGAAGCCGCCGTGCGAATGTGAATGGCCGACTTCGCCGTTATTGTTCTTTCCTGTCCTGACCCCTTCTGCGCTGAGAACGTCGTTGAGCCTGGCCCCGCGGTCGGGCATTGCATGCACCCAGGATTGAACAGCTTCAAACATGGTGCGGTGGGCTTCATTATGCATGTTTCGAAGAGCAGGGTGGTGGAAGACCTGGAGAACATCGTGTAGCACCTGTTGCTCCGGAGTATTGATGTTCTCCCAGGCATGGAGCACGCGAGGCGTCACGTACTTGAGAATGGCGGAAGCGACATGACCAGCAGGCTCGTTAAGGATGTTAGTAAAGTGATCCTTGGAGAGCATGGAGTGTGTAGGATCAGTGCAATGCGGGTTGGTCCACGGCTCGAACTGGTGTTTTCCGGATGCATCAATCACGCCAGCAGATCCGGTTTGAAGAGACTGCGAAGCGGCGTTGATAATCGGTCGGATGAACGGTGCAAGCAGCGACATGATGAAGATAGTCAGCGTCTCGGTAATCTTCTCGACTAGTGCCTCCAGTCCGGGAATCTTCTCGATGATAGACGAGATTTTTCGGACCACCTTATCACGAAATTCCAGAATGGGGTAGATCTTAGCGATGGTTTCCGCCGGATTAAAGTCAGGCATTCCGGGCAACCCGGTGGGCTTGCTGGGGTTGGTGTTGGAGGGTGCGCTTGCCCTACTTTGCTCGTAGCCACCGCGGCTGCGCTCCGAGTCATCGTTGAATGCCCGAGTGAATTCTCGAGCCGCGTATCCTGTATGGGAACCGCTATGAACATTGGCGGACTGCTGGGCATCCGAGCGACGCTTGAGTGCCTCCGCCTCAGCGACTAAGTCGCTGCACCCCGGAATCTTACCCAAAAGTCCGGTTAGAGAGCTGAGGGAGTTCGCTGATGAGCTTGACTGAGCGTCTCCGAGCGCATTATCCATTTCGTTGATCTCTGACTGGGTGAAATGGTCTGTAGCCTCGCCGAGCACGGAGTGGAAGAAATCAACCATGCCAAAAGTTCCCGTCACAAGCGGGTAGACATGATGGCCGCGGATATTCATCTGGGTAGAGGTACCCGTGTGTGGGAAGACGTTACGGAACCCCATCTCTCGAAGCGCAAGCTCGCAGTAGTTCGTGTGGGCCGCGAAATCCTCGAGTGTATGGAGACCCTGACCTAGGCAGCGAAGTGCCTCGAAGAGATCCTCCTCATTGCCTTTGCGGTGCCCACCGCTGGTGTATAATCTTCCGTAATGAATGCTACGAGCCAAGCTGTACTTGATGTACGCCGTACTCGTTGCCCAGTCTCCCCTCTCGTTAGCGATATAGTTCTTCATCCCAGTGTCTGGATCTATTTCGAGTTCGATCTGACGGATGGGGCCCCGAAGGCGTTCGTCAAACTTGCGAGCATCATCGTTATCGGCATAGTCTTTGGGGTTGCTAGCACAAGTCGTCAATTCGGAATTGCGAGGGAGAGGAAAACAATGGGTACAGACTCAATATGCTCCTCCGGACGATAAACCCCAAGCCGCTCGGCCGTCACCTCAAACTCCGCCGTAGCATAGCCGAAGGACAAAAACGAAAGGATCCAAACAAGGATGCGGATGGTATCGGCGGGGAGACTCTTCAGGGTACCGACGTCCATAGCTTGGGAGCTGCCAAGTTTACCGTCAGTTTCCATGTGAAAGCGCAATGAACACGACCGGCCAGGGGAACCCACTAGTCTCTCAGCCAATTCCCAAAGTAAACCCGCTTGACCATGTTAGAAGTCCACTTGTGACCCTTAATAAAGGCAATTGTCTTGAGCATATCTTCGATATCGCCATGGCGCCAGTTCTTTCCTTCGACCTTGGAGATCGACGCGATGTCTGGATTGTTAGATAATTGTTCTTAGGAGCCCGGCGGGGGGAAGGGGGAGGGGGGGTTATCTTACTTCCGGCGCCAAATGCGTGAGCTTGCCAGGGGAGGAGAAGCAATACAAGCCCCAGAGCGAGCAGGGTACTCAGACCCAAACTCATGCGAGGGGCCATGGTCGAGGTTTCGTCGGTGTTGAATGCGACGGGTTTATCTGGAGAGATCGCGGGGCAGGAGGAGGGAAAACCGAGAGAAAGAGTTCGAACGAAGAAAGCTGAACTTTCTCACACAACGGTTGGGGATGACCTCAGATGATCAGCACCCCATCCAGCCCTACGCGAATGGGGAACAAGTATCATTGGAAAAATTACCGAGGAATTACTCTTCGACTCGTTGCGAGTGATCATCAGCCTTTATTTAGATCACGTGACCTTTGAAGAACGCATCTGGGCTTTGGCAAAGTGTTCTGTTTTTTTATTGGCCGGAAAAAAAACTGTCACATGACTATAGGCTCAAAACTGGAGTCATTTTGGGTCTGAATCCACAAGAGCCCCGTCCAACGAGTGTCGAGCGTGCAACTTCCCGTGCCCTAGTTCAGCATCCTCCTAACAACTAGTAGATTGATGAGCAAGCCACCATCATGATTGTGTTTCTCTTTTCTTTAGTTGACCGACATCCTTCTTCATATCGACCTCCAAGCTTACGATTGTTCAATACTTTGAGTGCCAATATAGCCCACCTTCCCCCACAATCTCCTTCTCATTGTCGGGAGCAATCGATCATTCCTATTCCCATGTTGTTTCGTCCTCATCGGTGGGTGGCTCGAGGCCAAGTGCAAGGATGATGGTTGAGAATTCCATCATTTCGTTGACGCGGTCAAGACGGAACGGGCCATACCGGTGGAGGTACATGAACCCAGGGGAATCCAGACGGTTTTGTTGGATATATGTTAACCAGCCTGGGTCAAAAGCTGCAAAGGTGACATAAAACTCATCACCATCTTGTGACACTAAAACAGTCTTCCATTCTGTTAGCTTCTAATTCTTGAAACATGAGTTGGGAGCGTACTGCTGATCGCCTGGGCATTCGCGTATCCACGCCACGATTAACCCAGTCTCCTGCATTTCCACTGCAGGTTCGGCATACCGACGATTCCTGGCTTTACACTCCACCAAAGCCTTGATCCTTCCTGTTGAAATGTCCTGGAGTTGTCCGTCTGTGACAGCGGTAAACCCCCTGTCATCCGTCTCTCCAACAACCCTTCCAAAATTAGCCTTCAAGGAAATTTTTGAATGTCTCCACACAGACGTTGGAGCTGGATCAACCCTGGATATGGCCAAACCAAAGTTAATCATGAAGGCATTGACTGGTGTTTTATCAGACCGGAGATATTTCGTTTGCAGGTCCCGCGACTGGAATTCTTTTTGTTGGCTCCGAAGACCTTCGAAAACTCCAATTGGTTTGATAATTTCATTTGTAATGGAATCGAGAAAGCTTCTAAAGGCTCCAGAGACCACAAGATGCTGCTGGGCTCTCTCATAACGCTCCCCAAGCCCGTAATCATCTGGGTTGAAGGAGTTCCACGACCTTGGCGAACTTAGCGTCCTCATGACGAGGAATTGCTGGACCGTCATTTTTGACGCGGACCTATGGCCTGCGTACCCTTTTGGGAGCTCTGAGAAACAAGTAGGCATTTGCCAGCCAGCGCCATCGATCTTCCCTTTTTGGTACCTTGAAAGTCGGCATTTTCTCAACTATATGGTAGTTCAGGTTGGAATGGTTAGATATTCGAAGAAATGTCAATGTGAGATTGTGTTTCTTTCTTTTGGGTGCAGAGATAACTCAATATGGCGAGGAGAGGAAGAAGCTAACACATACAAGAAGGGAAAATGGCTCATGTTTGGTCACTTGCTGTCAAAACAACGCGAGACTGGCAATCCACAGGACATCAACTTCAGCAGAAGCTATCGAAACACAGAGACCTTCCCAGCTACTGATAACTACCTAGCCTGGAGCCAGGCCGGTTCTCTACCACCAGAGTGGGATGCAGGGGAATGGACGCTGGTTCAACGGGGCAATTCAGAGGTAGAACTTGCTCTTGAGGCCATGTCTGGGGACTTTGTGTATGCCGATGGTTGTCAGCGTAGCCTGGTTCTGTAAATATCTCTCATTGGGTTAAAAACCAGATCGTGACTCCCAACATCTCAAGGGCGTTCTTAACTTCAATCTCCGCGCTCAGCGAGGAGTCTGAAACCTTGGTCAATCTCAGCGTCTATGCTCAATGAGAGCCAGGAAGCCTTAGAGCCATCAACAAAGGCGTAGGAATATGTGCCATGAATCAATTCCCCTACCCTATAGAGGAGAAACGGATTGCTGCGGAAGGGTTTTAAACAACTACTGAAGGTTCTTAATGCATTTTTTACAGCTTGCCATATGGGCCGGGAATTACTCCGACTACTGCTCCACTGCTAGTTTGCTGCCCAGCAATCTGTTCGTCCCCACTTGGAAATACACATGGGTGACCAAAAGGCAGGGAGTTTGGGCAGGGTGAGGCTCTTCTGAGTAACTGTTGGGGAGATTTATTCCTTGTAAATTGTGCCTCGTGTCCCTTACTCTGCTTGAATGTACTCGGTATGTAAGGCCATAAGCCGTCTTTCAAATCTTGCCAGGGAGAAAGCAGACTGGAAACTTTAATGAAAATATTGTTGCATGGGAACAATTTCTTGGGAAGCATGCCGTTTCCCACCATTGGATAATAATAGGGAAGCTGATACAACATACGGCAGTAGGTGTTCATATCGCAGGAGAAATCCGTGGTCCCAACAATCGCTCTGCGTCTACCCTCTTTTCTCGTGGTTTACGAGTCATTAAAATATATTAAAATACGTTCCTGAATTGATCCTCTTTCTGACCCCCCGGGGAAAACTGTAGTGTCGGGCAGTCTCGGAATGTCCTAAGGAAGCCCCGGGCAGGCGACACGCCATGTGGGTTGCTCGGAGGTTAGTCTTGTTTGTGGTAAGAGAGAATAGACAGCAAGTAGGGCTAGAATAACTTAGAGGGTCAAGAGTAAGGTTTAGAGGTCTCTATGTCATTTGATTTGGAGTCATAGGCTGTAAGGTAGGTATAGATAGTTATTCTTTGCTTCCAAGTGCCTCGCTCTCGACGTCATTCTCGGTCCCACCTGCTATCTCTGCGCGGGGTAACTGAAGGTAGCAGACAGCTGTAGTATCGATTATGTACTTCATCTTGATGATCATCTCTTCAACCTGGGGTCGCATATCCGATCCAATGCAGTAACCGTAGCATCAAGTCAAGCCCATCCATAATCCATGCGATACATATAGCATCCTCCCCCTCCCTCCCTCACTCAACACCCAGAGACAACACACGAATACTCTCGCACACCCGCAAAACAACACAAGCGAATCAACCAGCGTCACACCGCCAACTTCAGAATGCCCGAATCTTACCGCTCAACCCTCCAGAAGAACGGCTTCGTCGTTATCCCCTCCATCCTCTCCGACACCGAGGTATCCTCGCTCCGCGCAATCGCAACAACAGCCACAAATCTCGCCCGAACAGGCTCCTGGCCTCACTTCCGGACCGTCCCCAAACAATTCCCGCCCTGGCCGTCTACCCCGCCGCCCGCGGCGGAGGGGGGGATATGGGGTGTCCAGCACCTGCTTCACCCGGATATGCCGGGGAGAGCGGAATTTGCGGGCCTTTATTTCTCGGAGAAGGTGCTGAGTGTTGCAGAGGAGTTGATGGGTGTTGAGGGTGACAGAACACCCGATGAGAGCCTGGTCATGGAGCTATTCAATTTGCTGGTTGCGCCGGAAGTCAAGGATTTCGAACTCCGCTGGCACCGAGACGATATCCCCTGGGACGTATCTGCCGACGAAGAAGAGAGGCTCCTCGCGGCTAAGAGCCCGGGGGGTCAACAGTCTCATGCGCAGTATAACCTTGCGCTTTGCGAGGATCGGTCGCTGATCGTTATCCCCGGTTCGCATCGACGGGTGCGGACGGAGACGGAGCGGAATGCGGAGCCCTACGAGGCCTATTTACCGGGGCAGCTGGTTGTGGAGTTGAAACCCGGGGATGCGGTGTTTTATGATAGTAATATTTTGCATCGCGGGGTTTATCGGGCGAAGGAGGAGGGTGGGGAGGAGTCGAGGCTGACGTTGCATGGGAGTATTGGGTTGAAGGGGGATGGGAAGAGCAAGGTGAGGGCGACAGCCGTGCTTCAGCATGGGGTCGGGGCATGGGTGCAGCGGGGAGATGCGGCGTTTGGGATTGGGGAGAGGGCAGAGAGGATGAGAGCGAATTTGGTGGCTATGGGGACTGGAGAGGACGTGGGTTATTCGTTGAAGGGATGAATATCGGGACTGAATAGCTAATCGCAGACGAGAATGGTGGTCCAGTTTGTCTCTATGTACATGCGCGGGGAACCCTCGGCATGGATGACACCGGAAATAATGATATTGCCTGCCCTCTCTCTCGTTTTTCCTTTCAGAAAGACAGGGTATCTAGAAGAGGCCTCGCTAAGATCAGAAAGCAAAAGGTCATGAGGAGTCTAATGCATAAGTCAAAGTCTTCATACTCGTGAGTCATCCAGCGGCCGTTGGGCATAAACGTAAAAAAATAGCACATATGCATGGCAAGAGGTATTCATCACCTCCTGCCGACAATTGTCCACATATGCTTGTGCCTTTTCGTAGGTCCAGCCAAGCACCCGAGTGAACAGAGCCAGCGAGTATGGCTCAATCGCCTCGATTAACGACACCTTGCCGACACGACCGATCTCTTTGAGACGTGGGCTCTTGGGCCACGAGCCTACCGGACACTGCGGCGAGTAAGTGGCTGCAATTTCCTAGCAAGAGCGATGACCAACCTTGTAAATATCCGCGGTAACATTAGTGAATCCGGCCTCCTCTAGCCACCCAGAAAGCGAAGGCGCAATGTTCATCCGCTTCCCGAACTTGCTACTTGCCTCTTCCAGTCGTGCACTCAAGTCTAAAAGCAATGGTGCCTTTACGTGTGTACCGTCTTCCGAACGTACTCTGGCTTCGTACTCCTGGAACTCGACCCAACCTCCGGGTTTGAGATGGTTATACGCTTGGCGGAGGAGACGGCTCCAGTCGGCGATGCCACCGCCCATGCACCGGGCGTGAATGAAGTCAAAGGCTTCGTCTTTCGTGAACGCCCAGTCACTCTCAGCATCGTCAATGATAAACGTGCAATTGGGTGGTGAGAAGTTTGGCTGGATGGGGCTCAGGTCGGTGCCCACGATTTCAGCGTCTTGGAACTCTTCAGCCATCTCGAGGGCCCACGTACCGGTACCCGTGCCGATGTCAAGAATTCGCTTTGGGGGGCCTTGTTGGCTGAGAGGGGAACGGTACAGATCTCCTCCAGTGAGGAGCTTGAAGAGGTGGTGGGTGATGGCCAAGCGGTCTTGTTCCTCTTCGTCATTGGGGATGGGATACTGGCCGTACCGGTAAGCGTGATACCGACGGCCATTTTCGTAGTAATAATCCCGAACGGACGAAGCAAACGAGAGATTGGAATCGACTACGGACTCTGCATCGTAGAGGGAATCTTCGTCACTCGTCTGACGGAATGTTAGTTATTGGGGTGCGGGGTGGTAAGGAGTGTCGCGATTCTGGAGGACGAGGGGGGGATGGATGGTAGGTGACGCGGTGACAGAACATTTACAGAGTGCGCAAGAAGAAGTCGCACGACATCGGGACCAACAAGCAATGATACTACGTAGCAAATCGAAAGAGAGCGACTTACGTCCACCTGAATATGTTCATTGAAGTTTGGCGGCGGCATGCTCCGAGTGGGTGGAAGCTCCGATCATAGAAGACGAGGGGAAGGACAGGACCCAGACTGTCGGGTTGGGAGGAAGGAGAGAAGAAGAAGGGAGAAGAAGGAGGGGAGAACTTGGGATCTTCCAGGGGTTGAAGGATCAGAAGTGAACAGCAGCCAGGACGGTTTAATTACTCTTCTGGCCACACTTTGTCAAGAAGAAGATTCCACGCTGGCTCATCAATGGGCAATGCGACCTTCCCAACGCCAGGATGGATGTATTAATTGCTGCAGGGAGATCCAGAAAAAGAAAGGAAAAAGGAAAAAGAACAGGGGTTCTGGTCCCGGCGCAGAGGAATTGGGTCATTCTGACCGTGGTGGTGGGAAAGCCTTAGCGTCGCTCCAGCCCATTCTTCCATGGTCCACGCTCTGCCCAGTGTCCGGAGTCCCAGATACGATCCGTCATCTGTTGATCGCTCTCGAGTTGGTCTGATCATCACATCAAACACTTCTTCGTCTCCATTCTCGATTCCACAGCTTCGTTGTGCGGATGGCAACGTGAGGGACTTGCAAAGTTAAAGCCCCGCACGGCCCGGGGCCTTCCAAGGTTCATTCGATCAGCGCCCTGGGCCACTTCGTCGGGTGCTGAAGCAGAAGTGCCAGCCAGGCTAGGCAGAGTGCAGTCCAGCAAGATACTGGCCTGCCAACAGAAAAGTGTCCGACCTTTGTGACAAGGAGGTCCAGGCTGGTCGTCGATCCCACTCTGTCGGCGCGTCTTGAGACGAGGCCGTCCAAATCTGACAGACTGCATGCGGCCCATCTCGGAGTTTCGCGGGGCTTTCACGAGTTTCCTTCCTTGGAGCAAACTGGAAGGTTTCACTCAGGTTTGATGCTGGACCCCAAGGCTCGGATGGGTCATGCTCGATCACTCTGTCGCCCGAGCGCTATTCCTCATCTTGTTTCCTCCATCAAGAAACTGTCCAATATTGAATGAATGCTTCCTTAATTTGTATTGTACTATCTGTCTGCGTGCCTCAATCTTATGACGCAAGGTGCCTTTTTTTAAGAACATTTCGACGTGAATCTAAGGACAACTCGCGGGTACTCTATCATTATGTATTCGTGCCAGTGAATCAATGAAAATCGTGAAATGCGCCCACATCAGCCCAGGCTGCGGAGCTTGTCCTGCTCGTCCGGTGTCAACTCTGCAAAAAGCTGCTGGAACTCGGCTTTCGTCGAGGCGTTCCTGAAGAACTCCGACAAAAACGCCTGCGTCTCGTCGTCTCGCCTGCGCACTCCAAAAACGCCTTCAGTGCCACCCTCGCCGAACGTCATCAGCTCCTGCTTGGTAACTCCCAGGCCTAGGTCAAGAGTGTTGTCAGGGAGATCTTCCCACTCGTCGTCGTCATCGCCGCCTTCTTCCTCCACCGCTGCGGCCGTGGCAGCATCCATGACCCTGCTGCCCGACGCAGCGGCCAACTCTTCCACGAGGACCTTGACGATTTTCAGGGGCGCTGTGATGGTGGTGAAGCGGTCGGGATTGTTGCGAGCTTGAGACCGTGTTTTGATACGCCCAGTGTCTTGGATGATAAGGTCTCCCTTGACCTCAACCTGTGCAAGTCGAGGGTCTTCAAGATTGAACAAGGTCGCCAACGCGATAATATTCTGCTTGATCTCGTCGTATCCGGCAAAGTTAACGGAGCTTTCCAGCCACTTGCTAATTACAATTGGCAATCCACTCTGGCCGCCAATGTCCACCTGTGCAAGAAAGTCGACAACCTCCCGAGCGCTAATAAGAGTCAATCTTGCAAACACGAGGATCAGACTCTGGATGAACTGAGCCTTTTCCGCAGTGGCAAGGCGCCGTGCGACCGCGTGAAGCAGTTGAGGAAGGTAGGGGCCAAGCTTTTCGGACCCTGCTTTCTCAACTAATTCAGCGGCAAGCTGTCCGACTTCCGTAGCAGCGTTGTCTTCGACCGACGGGCCCAGAAGACGGTCTATGATGACCAATGCAACTTCAGTCGCTTCTTTACCACTCTGGGGGTCGCGCCATGAGACAAATTGATTGAAATCATGCGCGAGAGTGTTCCTCACGGCTTCTGTGGCAGGTCGGATAAGCTCAGCATCAGATGAATCGAGTAGTAGTCGAGTCAGCTTCGGCATGACCGTCTCGACGAATCCTGCTGGCAACGGCTCAAGGGCCCCCTCAGTCAGTGCCCGCAGGAGATCCGCAGCGAAGTTGGTCAGTGCGTTCTCCTGTGTTAGATTGCCAACATCGATTGCTCCATTTATGGAGGGGAGGACTTTTTCGCAGAGGAGGACAAAGGACTCAGAACCTTGGGCAGAGATTTCGCCAACTATTTCCTCAAAGGCCTCCGTGACGGTCATAGTTAACTGAAAATTTGTAGCCCCGTTACTGGCGATATTGAACAGCACATCGATGGCCGTGGATGACAGCACTACACTCGGATTAACCATAATGGTGTCACGGAGGGTCTCCGCTAGTGTGATCTTGAGGTCGTCAGTGTCCGATGATTCGCGAAGATCGCGACCAGAGATGAAGTCAGAGATAGCAGAGATAACAGTTGTTTGGAGCGGAACTGTAACGCTCGTGGACATCGAGGGCAGTAAATCCTGTAAGGCACGAATGCAAGCCACCTTGACGACTTCCGATTGATCCTCAGAGATTGCCTTCAAGGTAGCCTCGAGGTACGATGCGGGCTGGAATCCCTCCCCAGCAACCCGTGCTAAGACTCCAGCTAAGAGGTAGGCTCGTGCCCTTAATAGCTCCTGTTCTTGCTGGATGGAGAATTGAATAAAGTTTCCGAAGCCGTTGGCCAAGTCTGGAGAGATACTCCGGGAAACCTCGTACAAGTCTCTCAGAAATGCATTCAGGATGAAGAGAGATGACTCGCGTGCCTTCCAAGTAGAGGAAGAATCAGAGAAGACGGTATTCAGGAACGCGAGAAGGCTCTGTGTCGTCAAGTCCCTTAACCACTCCCCAAGCTTAATCACTAAATCTCCGCTGCATGTGCGAGGAGTATAATTTGCGGTGACTGAGGTTTCTTCTGAAAGGAAGAGATTGACATCAATATCCCAGAGACCCTCTTCCTCAGCTGTGATTTGAGCATAGGAACTAGACAGTTGAAGTATTTCCGGCAGCCAACCGGCAGTGGTTGCAGACTGCCCAGAGTTATGTAACTGCTGTTGCAGCTCTGTTTTGACAGGAGGTGCCTTCAAGAGGCTCTGGATGAAATCCAACTCTTCCAGAACCAGGAGATCCAAGGTATATGGGAGCCCATCGACATCTACGAGTCTGCCCTGCCGCTCGTCATCAATGAAGAATTCATGATATTTCGCCTGAACATTCGATAGCTCCGTCCAAATCGTCGAGAAATAGACAGGGCTCTGAGAGACTAAGAGGCCTGGGAAAATCATGCGAATCTTCATGAGGGTTTTGACGACCTGTAGCTTTAGTCCGATCATACCTCTCCATTGTGAAGGCACCTCCGCGTCACTCGGCTCCTCTCGCTCGGTGGGAGCCTGCGGCAAGGGTGCCTTGAGGGTCGCGATGAAGAATGGTGACCATCCACTGAGAACTTCGTTCATGAACTGCTTGACAGCAGCCTTGTGCTGCTCTAACACCATCTCAAGCGTGTCAAGGCACTGGCGGAAGATAGAAACGGCCAACGCCCGTAACATTGGCTTTCTGGACTCGTTGGTGGCAGCATTGTACAGAGTCGTGACGAGATCCCGGGCGACATTGAAGAACTGTTCCTCGTTAAAACCCGTATCAACCAGATCTAAGAGAACCCTCAGCGCTCCATGTAATGTGTCAGGTGTGCTATTGGTGTCATTAATGATGCGCAGTAGAGCAGGGAGCAGTTCGGGCCATTGGTCGGGGTAGTCGGCGCTGGCGATCTTGCTAACGGCAAAGCTGGCTGCAGTCTTGACCTTTCGCTCTGGCACTGGCGTTACAGTGGCCAGGTCGAGGAGAACGCTTCGAATTTGGACCTTGTTGGTGTCGCTAATTAGGACTTGGCCTTTGAACTCGTCGAGATTTGGGGACCATCCGGCGGTGATGAAGGTGCGAAGGACTGAGACGGCTGATTGGCGGAGGTTGGTAGGGACAGAGTCATGGGAGGCAATGGCAGCGAGCGAGAGAGGGAAGTTTTCGTTTGAGTAGAGACGTCCTAGCTGGAGCTCAGCTGCCTTTCTGGTGTCGGCGGCCGGCGACTGGGTGTCGGCTAAGAGTGTGAGGAGTTCGTGCTCCATCCTGGGAGACGAGGCTCGATACTTGCAGACAAACGGTTTTCGACTCCAGATAGAATGAATTGAATGATCCAACAAGGTATAACGAGAGATTAGCCGAAGAGGCCAATGGAAAATAATTCTAGTTGAGGGGGGACCTTGAGTCTCACGGCATTGTATCTCCCAACGCGACGGAAGAACACCGCGTCCAGTTGCGTCAGGAGGGGCAGTGGGAGGCGGTGAGGGTCCCCGCCAAAGCTTTTCCTCTCGTGGCCGCACCGTTTTTGCTCTTCAAAGGTATCCTCACTCACCTGCCCGGCCCCAGAGGGAGAGGTAGATCAGAGAGTATTTGCACTCTACTTTTGGGAAAACCAATGTTTTCTCAACAAAATGCCCTTCTCCTTGAATGCATGACTAAGCCCTTGGACAATGCCGGTGTGGATACCAGAACAAAAAGTACCGAACTGCCAGTGCTCTGTTTTGATCATGGACCACCTGGTGTCAGAAGGAAAAAAGAGTACGGGAAGTTCCATACCTGCAAAGGAGGCCTGCTGGATTCCCCTGACGAAAACAAATAAGAGCAAGATATTATTGTTTTGGCCTTGGTTACTTCACTGCCAGTGGAGTTCAGATCTATCCGCCCCTCAAGAGAATCGGTCAACATATCAGAGCGACCAATGACGGCACGCCGATTCGAGCAGGCGAAGCTTCCTGAGTAACGTTGGGGTTGATGGAATGGCTGAAGCTTTGCCACTGGAGCTCGGTATGGCACTGGGATGAAGGCGGTTGAATTCCTCTTGTTTCAAAAGAAAATGCCATTGGGCGAAAGCATGGTTCTGCAGGGGTGGAAAAGTGGAAACAGCCTGAGGGCAGGATCACAAAATAATGATTTGGCGATCCGTTCAAGACCAGCAGGGGGAGCCAAGTGGAGTCGTCAAAAGTGGAAGGATTTGCCTTTTGGCTGGGCGAACCTTGAAATTGGCTGAAGCCGCGGACGGAGATGAGACATTCAAGAGGTCCTATCCAGACTATCCCTCTTGGAACCTAGGGAGCGACGTCTATTTTGAACTGTAGAAGTTAAAAACAACCTCCATTCAATGGACTTCCTCTCCTTCCGGCGAGCGTGTGCAGAGTCCAGGTGCAGAGTGGTGGACACGTTTGTTGATCTGCACATGATCTGACCACGTGACGGGGATGCATCGTCTTGGGTCATGGTTTCCACTCTTGGACCTGACGACGATAGTGGATGGTTGTTCCTCCCCAAGTTCCCCTCCAGAGCCGCCTCTCGCACTCTTTCTCTCCCTCTCCTTCTGCTCCTCTTTCTCTCTCCCTTTCCTTCTCTTCCCTTTTTTTCCCTCGTTTCCGTCTCCCTCCTCCCTGCGGCGCCCGAGTCAAGGTCCCGACTGTCTCGGCCCTTTCCTCTGTCTGTCTCTCTCCTCATCTTTCGCCCACCGCTGCTGCCCACTCCGACAACTACTGACCTCCCACT